>NW_026585504.1:53314591-53340928 GCF_907164565.1 Psammomys obesus | reverse complement strand
CCCCCTACTTTCCCTTCACTCTGCCCAGAGTTTGGCTATGAATCTCAGCCTCTGCTTTGATACCTCCATCAGTAGAGTCTTTCAGGAGCACTGGTTGAGTATTCTGTAAGAGGCAGAAGGCTGGGCAGTAGCCAGAAGCCCTGTCTGTAGCATCCAATGAGCTAAGGGAAAGGGGTCCTCAGTTGGGAAAGTACATTAAGGCATATTTTTTAGTTAAGCTCCTACAAGTAATTATTAAGAGGACAGTTCCAGGATGTTAGCATGTGTAGTTGCAGTTGTACAAGTAATTGCCAAATGTGCAACTAGGGGCCATGCAAGTAAGTGTCATGTAAATAATCGCCCTGTAAATCATAGCTATTCAAATAAGGGTAGTTCTGGCTACTGTGTACTTGGTTCCAGGGTGTAGCTGGGTCAGATTACATTTTTTTGCAAACAGCAGTTTGCAGTTTCTTAACCAATAACCAGCTGCATTTTCTAGTCTTTTAGTATCTGCCTTCCTTAAGAAGGAAAATCTCAATGGTCAAGTAGCTGTGCACCAACACAGGGAGAGGCAAGTGGTCCTAATAAGACATAGGAAGCAGTCCAATGTGTCCAGTGCAAGATTCTATTTTAAAATAAGTGCAACTGAAGAGTAAAACCCCATTCTGTATTGCTCAGCTTTGGGCTAACAAACATTTTCCAGTCAAGTAGAAGGAAAAGAAGTGAAAAAAGCTTGCATGAAATACAATCACAAGACCCTAACACATAAAATTTGTCTATAGAGACTGCTACTGTGAGTTACACAGGTATACATGGCTGGAGGAGCTAAGAAGATGTGTTCAGAATGGAAGAGTGCCACCTTCCAGTATTCAGCCCTAGCTCTTTGTGGCCAGCTCACTTTCTACTAATTTATTAACATCAATATCTGCATCTACTTGTTCAGTCATGTTTATCAAATATTTACATGAATTAGATCCCTTCATTGAGTTGAGGGGGTAACTTTTTTTCTTTTAACTTTTTTCTTGATTTTCTGAGTTTTTAATATGTAAATCAGTAGTTTTAACAATAAAATACTAAATAAGCCACTAAGGAGTTCTTCAAGGTTTTTTTTGTTTGTTTGTTTGTTTGTTTGTTTGTTTTTAGTTACATCTTTATTCATGTATGTAAATATCCCTGTTTTATAAGAAACGGCACAAATGTGTAACAGTGTGGAGGTGAGAGGACAATTCATGGAATTTGGTTCCTTCCTTATATAATTTTGGCTTTGGGGATTTAACTTGGGTCATTAAACTTGGTAGTAAATACCATTATTCACCAAGCCATGTATGTATGGAGAGAGAGAGAGGGAGAAAGAGGGAAAGAGAAAGAGAGAAAGCAAAAGTTGGTTTTCTTTTCCCTGTGCTGTTATTAGCCTGTGGCACTGAATAAAGAGCTTTTGTACTTACCCAGGTCATATCCTCTTCATGCCCCAAATTCAGATTCCGCCTCTTTGCACCAATATATCTCTACTTGGAACCAGAATCATTAGAAATCACAATTTTTTGTAGCTCGAGGCCTGCTATGTTCTTTTTTCATTTTTTTTATTTTTTATTTATTGATTGATTGATTGATTGATTGATTGTCTTTTCTATGGAGTAAAATCTAACATTAAAGCAGGTATCCAATTTGATGTACATACCCTCATAAAATCTTAGTCATCTCATGTCAGGAGTGGGAACATTGTATCATTAGTTTATATCTCCAACCTGCAAGTGAGCAAAGAGCATCATCATTCCCAATATGGCTTTGCCTATGCTGCAGTTGGTCATCATTTTTTTTCATGTAATGGAATTTCAGAATGCTTGAATATAAAAACAATCATAGAGGAAGGACATTATAACTGAGCATTGTCACCAAGCCATGTTTATTCTACAAGTAAGACAAGACATGGGCAGAGACTTCTGAAGCCTGGGCATCTCACCCACATCCTTTGAACCTTCTTTTCCTTCTCATCAAATCACCCTCAGTGTTCTCTCTGAATGTGTTGTTTATGCTCAACTGCTATGTTTGTATTAGAGACATCACTCTCACAAACCAATAGATGAAAGCAAGTAAGAATCACTGCTCTCACAGAGCCAAATGTTTGGGTACAGAGGTCTTTTCTGAAACTGATACTCCAGCCAAGGACCATTCATGGAGATGACCTGGAACCCCTGCACAGAGGTAGCCTATGGCAGTTCATTGTCCAAGTGGGTTCCATTGTAATGGGGACAGGAACTGTCTCTGACAGGCACTGATTGGCCTGCTCTTTGATCACCTACCCCCGAGGGGGGAGCATCCTTACTAGGCCACAGAGAAAGACAATGCATCCACTCCTGATGAGACCTGATAGACTGGGATCAGAGGGAAGGGGAGGAGAACCTCCCCTATTAGTGGACTGGGAAAGGGGGACAGGTGGGGAAGAGAGAGTGAGAGTGAGATTGGAAGAGGAGCATGGAGGTAGCTACAGGGGGGATACAAAGTAAATAAACTATAATTAATAAAAATTAAAATTAAAAAGAAATTGCTGCTCTCTCCTTACACTGCTTCCAGGAAATTACAGCATCAAGAGATCCCAGGCTAAATTCTGACATATATGCATGAATTTACAATTATACAAGATGTTCTCTGATATCTTGTATTTTATATTATTGGGATACAATGCCATGTATCTCAGTATAGCATCAAGCTTACTGACCTACTTCCTAGATCTCATAACTACTAGAATTATAATTATGTGCCACCACATCTGCTTAATAACAGGAAATTATGCTCACTAGAAAAACTCTCATGTGTTCAGAAATTTTGTGCTATTACCAGAGACAATGATATTTGCATCGTTCACCGTAACTTTTCTAACATTATTCAAGTATATGATACTAAAATTTGTGCAGAAAAACTGATTATGATAAACATAATCTATATAATTCAACATTTTGGTGGTTAACCAGCCTGACTCCATGTTAAGGATGGAAGCCTTTTTCTTATGAGGTCAGAACAAGTTCACTTCTGTTTGTTGCAAAATTCAATTTGGCCTTGCTTTAAATTATTTCTGGAATTTGACATGCTCCCCACCCTATGGATTTTGACTCATGTCTTCAATGTACCCAGAAAGATGTTATATCAAATGATTTTGAAATGTTTAGCCAACTTCCTATGTAACCAAAATTCATTTAAAATCTTCCAACCTTTGAAAAACTGCTAGTCTTGCAGGATTGTTTTTTTATTTTTTATTTTTTTTTGGGGGGGGTTACCTTGCTTTTTCTTCTCTTTGTTGCTATTTCTGAAACCCTGCTTTAGAGAGATATCCCTGTCTGACAGAAAATAAACCTTGCTTAATTTGACCAAAACATTTTGTGTAATAATTTTTACTCTCATTTTGTGAGATTAATACTAGGCTAAACAGCTAGACACTTTCCCAAATAACAAAGGGCTAATGATGGAACTCATTGGTATAGTATTGTCAAGCATATACAAGGCCTTCATTTTTAAACCTCAGCACTAGAGATAAAGTAAAATTTGAAAGAATTATTTGTATCTAATAAATAAAAATCTAAGCTAACTTATATTCAACAAAGTTCGTGTGAGCAATAAATTTAAAAAAGGAAACATTCCAATTTAGAACGATAGCACATATGCTAACTGTATTTGTAACCAATGAAAGGAGGTGACATACAAAAAGGATCTGATTAATGTTAGTCAGCATTTGTTTGTCTTAAGTGAGCATGACCTGATCAGTGAGCCACGTGTGGCTGGCTAAAGCTCTTAAGGCTATGAACATTGGCATTAACTTTTTGCCACTATCACTATGCTTTACAGGACAGTATTCTTAGAGTAGTTTGAAATATACTTGTGTACACTACATGTGGAGGCAGCATTGAGTTCACATTTATCACCCAAATAGAGAAAGAAAAATATACCAAACTTATTGATTTAACAAGTCTATATTCTCAGGCCTAGGATCGATTCACTAACTTCATGAAGTTACAACTGCTATAGATATTTTTCATAAACAATAGTTACTACTATATGGCAATATAGTATTTTATTGTTGCTCCAGAGAAATCATTAAGACTTCCCATAATGCTTAGCCTGGAAGAAGGAAGCACAGTGATTTTAATTCCAATTATCTAAACTATAAACGTCTAAGTATTTAAAAACCTAAATAACTAAATAGTATAAAATTATTGACAGCACTTTGTTTTTTTGTTTATTTGTTTGTTTGTTCTTTTGATTAGGGTTCTTTTACTTTCTTACTAAAACCCAAAAGTCACAATGTCTTGTTTATTTGCTTACTTTAATATGAGCCTTTAAAAGCATAAAATTGTTTCCCAAAGAATGGGAGATTTCAGACGTGCACAGCTGCCTAAATAGACCCTAATTTAGAAAGCTGTAAGAGTGACAAGTTCTAGGGTTGAGGTAACACTGCAAAGAGAGGAAAGAATCAATGGTGAGAACTAACCATGGAACTATCATTGATTTAATAGCTGCTTAAATACCTTTGTATTTCATTTCATAAACTTTGTAACATGTTTCAGTGAGACCATATCTTCTGTTAACATCTAAATTGTTTTGGTGGCTAGATGGAGGACTTTTCAGCCATGAAACTCTCTTACTTAGTTCAGGGGAATCAGGGAAGTTAAAAACACAGAGTAGGCTTTTATATCCTTAAGGACAGCTGACCATGTTATTTGACCACATAGGAAAAAAAAAAAGTGGATCAGAAGAACAGGGTAAAATTCTTTTCACCATACCCTCTGTGTTTTTTCATGTACACAATTGCCTCTCGAATCAATGAGAGACATTGATTATTTAATAATAACAATAGCTACACAAATTGAGCAATAATTACTGGTTATTAATGCCAGTCACTTTACATTCATTATTTCAGCAATCTTAATGACAACTGTAAGTAATATAGCACTATTTTCAAAGGAGGTAAGTTACTTGCACATAATTATAGCAATAGTAACCGACTCTCCAATTCTCAGGTCATTAAAGCATATTTTTACAGATTATGTCTGAGAGGAAGCAGACTTCACAAGTCTCAGGAAGCTCAGGAAAATTGCAGGATTCACAAGGTCCCTCTCTAGTACTGGGCAAACAGTAAACACTTACTGGAGGGAAGGACTCTCCAACCAGCTGAGCTGCATGATGTCTACACACAGTTTAAGGAAACACACAACACACATACAAACACATACACATGTGGGCAAATATTTCCTGTGAAAATGTATCCTAACTGATGGGTTGAAACAATGTTAACTGATTTCCTTGACAACAGGAATCTGAGTATACCTTCTAGCTTCAGTTGTTTGGGTCATTAGCTTTACAGGACGTAGCTTAGCAGTGGACGCTTGCATCTCTTGCTGTAGATAACAGTTCTGGTTACATAGCTTGCAGTAGTAAACTGTTTTTCAATATGCTAGAAAGCATGTAAGTCTATTTCAAGCTACTTTTGATCACCCATCCTTCACAGAGACAGGTGGGTATTTTGATGAATAAAGTTTAATCATCAGAAATCTAAAACCTTCACCCTCAGTGTACATGATGGCTAACATTTTCTGAACTTACGTCAAATGAATGAGTAAGTTATTAAATCACCTGTGTGAAAAATCACTGACAATTATTTTTCCTCTATGCCTCAGGCAGAGTAGTTGCTTGCTACCAACACTCTTAAACCTTGCTTCCCCATCTTTTTTACTTTCAGTAGCCTAGAAAATTAACTGTATTTTATTAGCTACTATCCTTGTTGCTATGAACAAGTAACCAACAAAGCAACTTAAGGAAGGCTGGGTTTACTTAGGATCACGGTTCCAGGATACAGTCCATCCAAGCTGTACACACTGGTAGCAGGTCAAATGGACCCAGTCAAAAAGACAAGAGAGAGATGAATGCTCAACTCACTTTCTCCTGTATGCATCCCACAAACCCAGTCCATGCATGGCACAGTGCCTCTGACAATTAGATTCGGTCTTCTCAGTTCAATTAACCTAATCTAGAGGCTTCTTCAAAGGAATAGCCAGAGGATTTTCCATGGCAATTCTGAGTCCTGTCAGGTTGACTACCGCATCATCTTGTAGTAATAGACCTATCTCACAGTGTGCAAAGTGGGACTGTTCAGCGTCAACTTCATGTGATAAACTGGGGTATTTGTGATGCCTGTCTTTCTCCTACAGGCTTTTATTCTGGATAAGTTTCAGTAATCCTAAAATACACTACCATTTAAAGTAATTAGGTAAACTCAGACACAGGCATTTAAGGAATAACAAAACTTAAACAATAATGCTCCTTTCATCCAGGTGATTTTTTTTAACATTTTTCTTTATTTATTATGTATACACTGTTCTGCCTGCATGCTAGAAGACGGCACCAGATCTCATTATAGATAGCTGTGAGCTACCATGTGGTCCCTGGGAATTGAACTCAAGATCTCTGGAAGAGCAAGCAGTGCTCTTAACCTCTGAGCCATCTCTCCATCCCCCTCTCCAAGAGATTTCAACTACCATTAATATTCCATATATAGGTTGCTAAGTGACTTTCAGCAAGGCTGCTGTTCCTTTGTCTGTACATGTATACATGTGAGCACATGTTTGTATGGATGGACATTTGTATGTATATAGGCCTTAGATTGATCTTGAATGTTATTCCTTGGAAGCCAGCACTGCCTTTTTTGAGACAGGATCTCTCACTGGCCTGAAGCTTGCTGATTTCTCCAGGCTGATTGGCCAACCCTAGAGATCTTCCTGTCTCTACCTCTCAGAATGAGATTGCAGTACACACCACTACACCTGGGTTAAAATAAAATAAACTAACAAAAAAAATAATGGTATAGTCTCAGAGGTTCAAGGTCAGGTTCTTATGCATGTTTGGTAAACCTTTTAATGACTAAACATCTTCCAAGGGCAATCTAGTTGATCCTTTTGGGCAGAGCACAAGGAGTCTTATGGAGTAGAGAATAGAATGAGCCACAGCGAACAGGAGCTGCACAAGGAGATTAACAAAGCAAACAAATCTGGACTCAGGCCAGGGGGTGGGTGGGTGGTCCTACAGAGACTGATGCACCAACCAAGAACCATGCATGGAGAGGACTTAAACCCCCTACTCAGATGTAGCTCATAAACAGTTCAGTCTCCATGTGGGTTTCCTAGTAAGGGAAGCAGGGGCTCTCTGACTTTGACTCTGTTGCCAGCTCTTTGACCACTCCTCCCTGGCATAGCAGTCTTGCCAGGCCACAGGGGAAGAGGATGCAGGCCGTCTTGATGAGACTTTGTAGGTTAGGGACTCATTTGTAGCTCCCCAGCACATCCAGCATGCTCATAATAGCACAACTCAAGAATAAAGGAGGCAGTCCTTAAAGAGTTCAGTGCTTAACACTGCAAGGACAGAGGTATATGAGGAAACAGAATAGGGTCTGAAAAACTCTGTGTACATCTAGGCAGGGTAGGCTTCACCACTGTACCTTCATTTTTATTTTCAGAAGGACAACTGTTCAACACCAGTCTTCTAGAAAAAAAATCTCTATCAGTTTCTGTCCATGAAGAAATTAAATACAAACTAAAATGCAGGACAAGAGTTGCCTTTTGGAAGGGGCTATAGACACAGGGAGGAGAGAATTGCTACAGGGCCATTTCAGTTGTTCAGCCTGGGAGAGGATGTACTACTAGGACTCCTGAACCCCAGCCATGGGGTAATGTCTTATCCACACTTAGTGTGGGTCTTTCAACCTTAATTCAGTCTACAAACTTTCTTGTAGACATGCCCAGAGGCTTGTCTTTTCTCAAAACTTCCCATCAACAGTAACCATTATGTCGAGATGGGATGAGAAGAGACTGAGACATAGGAAAGGGGGGGAAGAGGGCAAACTTTGATTGTGGCAGTAGTGAGTTTAGGAAGAACAACATGTCATTTATTTGTCTAAGAAAGAGAATAAGGAGGGTTTTGGGTTTTGGTGAAGAGAAAAAAGCAAAGGTTGGAGAGAGATGCTAAGTGGAATAATCTTTCAGGCAGGAACTTTGTTCATGCTGGAAGGGACAGGGCATGTTATCTGTGGTAGGGGCTAGGCCGGTGCCCCTGTGTTCTTTGTTTCCTTATTGAAAAGAAGGACTCACACATATTGTTAAAAGAAGCAAGATAACTTTATTTGATCAAAGAGAAAATGTGGATTCAAAAGAGATTTCTCTTAAGTCTGACATTAAGTCACACAGGTGAAGACATCCAAGGGTCCCAATTATTGTTTGGGGTTTTCAGTTATGGGGTTCAAAAGAAGTATTTGTTCACTTAGGAGTGTAGCATGGGCAGTTCCCTATTTATAGTGATAGATTATGCACGCCGCTTCCCATAATTCATCTGAGTTTAATCACATCGATGCCCAATTATGCATAAGCATAAAACAGTAAATAGAGAATTCTCTCTAAAAGGCTACTAAAAAGCACAGTTTTACATTACTTCATATATACCCCAAACCAGTACAGGTCAGGCCAGCCTTCCTATTCTCTATACCCCAATACACTGGAAATACACTTTAATGGAAATTGTCTAAATTTCAGTAGTCCTGGGGGTGGATGTATACAGTTGCTTTGAGGTGACACAGCAGGAAGGGTGTGTGTTTCAGCCATTTGATGGTCCCTGGAGTCCTACATATGCATGTGTTGTACTTCACTTTCTATCGTGGAGATAAAACATTGACACAAAACAAATTAGGGGTGGAAGGTTTTGTTTCAGCTTACACTTCCAGGTCACACTCCATCATTAGTGGAAACTGGGAAAGAAAGTCTTGTAGGAAATGAAGCAAACCATGGAGGAATTTTGCTTACTGGATCCTTCACAAACTTATGCTTTGTTAAGCTTTTTTTTTTTTTTTTTTTAATGTGTATGAGCATTTAGCCTACATGTAGGTGTGTGCACCATGTGTGTCTCTAGTGCCTTTGGAGGCCAGAAGAACTGAAATTACAAATGATTGTGAGCCACCCTGTAAATGCATGAAATCAAACTCAGGTCCTCTGAGAGAGCAAGAAGTGCTATTAACTGCCAATCCATCTTTCTAGCTCTTGGCTAGCTTTCTTTGTATAGCTAAGGAACAACAGCCTAAAAATGATGCCTCTTATAGTGGGATGAGCTATCCTACATAAATTAGAAATCAAGAAAATCCCCCATAGAAATGTCCACTAGCCACCTGATAAAGCAAGTAATTCAAGTAAGGGTTCCTTTCCCAGGATACTCTAGATAATGTCAATTGACAATAAAATTAAGCAAAGTACCATGTTAATGACTAAACAACTTAGGCACCTTAAGAGACAGACTGCCATGTTAATGTACCTTCTCGAGTCTGTTTAATGTTAAACACATTCTGGCTCAACAACACTGTGCATTTCAAAGCCAGCTGTTTCTATCAGGATCACAAGGCTGACAAGGAGCCATGACTACTGTTATCACTACTCATCAGAAGACAGGAGAGGATCAAATATCACCAGCCTGGGAAAAGATCTAAATTCAAAATTTCAAGTATAATTTTAATGAGTATCAGTGTCATACCACACACCATAAAGTTAAAAAAAATCCAAATTGGGGATAGTCTCTATAAAAACTGAAGTATACTAAGTAACTTCTAAACTTAATTAATAATTCTCATTTATTGTAATAACTGCAAGAAGAAAAAAAGCAAATAATAATCACCTAGAATCTTCCCTGCTTAGCTACAGGCAGAGCTTGTAATGGGAGAACCTGTCCTTGGATAAAATGCACATCAAGAAACCAATACAACTGCCTCTAGCTTATCAAGTCTCAAAATCTCATCATGACTGCCTGGATCCTCTTTCTCTATGGGCTGGCAAGGCTACATTGCCAAGGGCAAGTGATCTATAAGCAGGCAACTGAGATCATGACAGAGGCAGCTCCTGCTCCCTTTACCTATGGGCTACATCAGAGATAGGGGAGAAGAAGGAAGGATTGTGGGTGCTGGAGACGTTGAGGGAGGGAACTACATTCAGGATATAAAATCAATAAATTATAAAGAATAAAAATTTTAAAAAAATTATCATGAAAAAAAAGAAACCGGGACAAGCTTCCTGATAAGCAGAATTCCACATTTTAGGAAACAAGATAAAACAAAATTGCCAATTGTGATACAAGTAAACTCTCCCAAATCACTGGCACAGTCCTCATATGCTTGCTAAAGAGTTGGTTAAACTCAGAACACAATTACAGTGCAAGGAACCGGAAACTGTTACGTGAGAATCTAGAATACTTAACCAGGAGGATGAGCCAGTCTCAAGAGCATTGTATAGCTTTCAGCATGACATTCTAGATGAATGAAAGATTATGTTTTCTTTCCATGGCTCATAGGAGCAGAGCTGTAATCAGTAGATTGGCCCATAGATAAAACAAGTACCTTCACCTCTCAAAAAAAAAAAAAAAAAGGAAACTTAAGGGCTGGAGAAATAGGTCAGCTTGTGAATTTCTTGCCTTGAGCATGAATACCTGAGTTTGATTCCAGGAAAGGCACATTTTAAAAATCTTGGAATGGTAGTGTGTGTTTCTAATCCCAGAACTGGGAAGATGGAGACAGGAAGAAACCAAAGGCTTCTGAGATATCCAGATTAGCCTACTTGGAATGTTCCTGACCAGGGAGAGACCCTGTCTCAAAAAAGAAAAATGGAAAACAGCCAGTGTTGACCTCTGATTTCCATGTGCCTGTTCACATATACACACATGAAATCAGCCACATTAGAGGTCACTGTTATATAGCTGAGCAATTAAAGTTAAGTGTACACTAAGACAAAGGGAACCGGAAATGAGTGGTAGAGAACAGAGACTTATGAGTAGATTCCATCAGGCTCCATACTACAGAATGACAAAAGAAGCCTAGAGGCATGTTCAGTGACTAAATTATTTGCTGTGCAATCATGAGTTTAAATTCTTAGAACTCATGAATAGGTGGGTGTTGTAAAACAAACCTGTCTCCCCAATCCTGGTGTGATGATAAAGATGGGCAGATGTTGGGAGATTTTTGAACAGTCAAGCCAAAGCAACCTGCTCCGGATTCACTAAAGAGGTATTGTCTCAAAGTATAATGTAATTGAGGAAGACCCCTAATATCAGCCTCCCACTTCTGTAAGTCTGTGGAGACACATAACTTATACATAAAGGTAGGAAGGAAGAGAGGGAGAAAAGAAGGAAAAAGGAAATGATGGAAGAAAAATGTAGGGAAGATAAAGGTAATTTTCTACCTTTCTTTGCTTTTTCATATACTGAGAGGATGGCTATGTGTAAGTAACAATTTCACCTGGAAAGTTTGGAAGGCATGTTACATAAGTTGAATCTACCTTTCACCCAAGCGTTGGTGGAAAATAATGACAATATTATGTGACATTAATTTGGTATAGACAAACACTTCCTAAAAATTAAACTTTAATTAAAAAAATTATCTACCATTTTCCTGGGATGAAAAAATAGTAAGAAAATTATGAGGTATTTGTAAGAAGTGTAGGTGAGGGCTGGCGGATGATTCAGTGAAGAAAGTGCTTGCATGTAAGCATGGGGAACAGAGTTTGCATCCCAGAACCCATGTAAAAGTCAGGTAAAGCAGAGAGAATTTCGTATCTCAGGGCTGGGATATGGAAACAAGAGGATCCTGGGACTCATTGGTCATACAGTCTAGCCAACATGGTAAACTTCAGGTTCTGTAAGAGATTCTGCCTGAAAAAGTAAAATGGTGAAGCAATCAGTAAAAGACACCCCACCATCAACCTCTGGTCTCTTTGTGTACCTCCATGAGCAAACACACACACATGTAAAAGGTGCCCAGACTTTAGCAAAACTGATGCCATGATAGAAACCCTATTCAGTTCTTGAAGCCTATCAGGTAGGCAGCAATGCCTGCCTACTCAGGAACAAACACTTAGCCTGCCTGCCAAAATGGAAACTAAGGCTAAATCAACAGTTTTAGGATGTAGTTGGGAAAGTTCCTGAGTGAAAGTTTCCAACATGTTATAATTCTGATTTTTTGGTTCTGCAGTTCCACTTCGTGCTAACTGAAATGTGCCAACCAGATATGGATGTTGTTAATAAAGGGCTAAGAGTTGTACAACACAGGACTGCTTGATTTGGGCAAGTTCCCTTGATAAATAAAAAGTTTCTATCTGGCTTTAAGATATAATACAGGACAAACCTACTAAAATCTGTATACCTAAAGAAACTAATCAAGAGGGAGGACTCTTGCTAAATTGCTCAATTCCTATCCAGAAAGGCAAAGAGGCTGGACATCAGAAGAAGGAGAAAAGAGGGAACAAGTCAGGAGCCTGACACAGAGGACCTCTGAAAAGCTCTGCCCTGCAGACTATCAATGTAGATACTGAGACTTATGGGCAACCTTTGGGCAGAGTGCAGGGAATCTTAGGAAAGAAGTGGGAAACAGTAAGATCTGAAGAGGACAGGAACTCCATAAGGAGAGCAACAGAACCAAAAAATCTGAGCACAGGGGTCTTTCCTGAGACTGCTATTCTAACCAAGGACTATGCATGGAGATAACCTAAGACCCCTGCACAGATGTAGCCCATGGCAGTTCAGTATCCAAGTGGGTTCCATTGTGATAGGAACAGGGACTGTCTCTGACATGAACTGATTGGCCTGATCTTTAATTACCTCCCCCTGAGGGGGAAGCAGCATTACCAGGCCACAGAAGAGGCCAAGGCAGCCACTCCTGTTGAGACCTAATTGACTAGGATCAGAAGGAAGGAAAAGAAGTCCTGCCCTATCAGTGGACTTGGGGAGGGGCATGCATGCAGAGGGTGGAGGAAGAGAGGGATTGGGAAGGGAGGAGCCACGGGGGGGGGGATACAAAGTGAGTAAAGTGTAATTAATAAAGAAAAATAAAATAAAAAATAAGAAAAAAAAGAGTGTCAGTTCAGTACTAGGGTGGGCTTAACTTGTAACAAACACACACATACATAAACATGTATAACACAAACACACACACAAAAATGAAAACAAAATGTTTAGGCCAATTTTGAGTTACAAAATCTAGAAAGAAAAGTCTTAGAAGAAAAGAGGTTGTGTTTCCATTTCTGGGTTGCAGCCTCTAGAACATAACCCTGAAGTTGTTCCAAATACTTCCCCCATCAATGGTAATACTTCTTCAACTTAAGGCAAAATTTTGTGTAAATATTTGGAAAAATGAAATAAGAGAAAAAATAGTAAAAATTTTACCATCATTTGGTTTGAATTAAAACACAGCCTTTGAGCATTACAGAGGTGAGTGAATATGCACCATACATATCCAAATAATGAACAGTATTATATGCTCTGAAGACATAATTCACACATATGAGAGTACATTTCTATGAACTAAAAAAAAAAAGTTTTATGATATTAAGTGATTCATCTCACTGTTGGGTACAAGCTAATATAATTTTACATACTGCACTCAGGACTGGGAAGTACAATCACACTCACTGAATGAAATAATATACTTTAAATCACATGTATTCAATGTGTGGGCGGATGTGTATGTGGGGGTCAAAAGGTCATTTAAGAATAAATGTTTATAGATTATTGTTACACTTGCATCTACTGCTTAAAGAACATGGTGAGTAAGGGGCCAGAAAGATGGTATGAGACAGAGGATCATGGAGTATCATGGAGTATTCTCTGAGACTGTCTCTCCTAGTAACATCAGTAGTTACATCCATAAAATCTCTTGCCCAAATATGAGCAGAACAAGGATGCATGATCAAACATCCCAAGCTCAATGGAGAAAAGACCATAAGGTCTTAACTGAAAACTAGGAAAAAGAGGTAGGATTCCCCAGGGGAGCATGCCAATTGGTTGCTTAGTGCCAAATGGTCGGCTCTGAAAACACACATAAAGTAAGAGTGTTCTGAGGTAGTAGTATTTATTTAAAAAAATACATGTATATGCATATATGCATGTCCTAACAATTAATGAAACAGAGCCAATGAATTGAAGGAGCCTAGGAAGGGGTATATGGAAAGGTTTAGAGATATGGAAGGGAAAGGATAATTGTAATATGTTGCAGAATATTGTGATCCCATTGTGAACCCCTGAGATTATGAACTATAAAACCCTGTTTCTTGTTTGGTATGTTTGAGCCCTATCACACACTTTAATCCAACAACTTTCTGCTTATTATAAACAGGTGATTATTGTGTGGTTAAGCCCTTCCAAGCAGGCATCTTTAATCCAAGAGCTTCCTGTACACAGGATTTAATAAAATTAACCCTAAATCATGAGGTGGAGCAAGAAACCAACTGACAGGGATTAAAGAGTAGGAGGGACTTTGAGTTGATGGGTATTTAAGATAGCAGGAGACATAGAAGAAACTTTAGCTCTCTAGCTCTTGAGCTATAGCTCTCTGGCTCTTGGGGGTTTTTGAGCTTTGTGCTAGCAAGGCTTTGGCCTTGGGTATTTTGGCCTTTTTCTTTTGGGCTATTAGTGGAGCTGGTGAGCCTTTTGGGGTTTTTCCATCCAGGTCAGCTAGGTGTTTTTTTCTGTCTCTATGAGCTAGCATGTTTTGACCCCAGCATCTGGCTCCTGAGTCTTTATTAGTAAAATATAATAGATTGACTTTTTATTCTTTCATAATAACAGTCATGAGTATATTATAATCTCAAAATCAGTGTACTGGGGGAGGGGCATGGGTGGAGAAGAACAAGGCAGGGTGGAATTGAGAGGATACAAATGAGGGGGCTACATTTGGGATACAAAGTGAAGAAACTGTAATTAATAAAATAAATAACATTTTAAAAATAAGACGAAGAAAAAACAAATCTTTATAAAGGATACCAATAAGAGAGTTTTCTTTTTGTTTGTTTGTTTTTATTTTGTTGTTGGTTGTTTGTTTGCTTGTTTTCTTCCATCATTTGGAACTTACAGATCAAACTCAGGTCCACAGACCTGGCAGCAAAAGCCTTTACCCAAGGAGCCATTATGTTGTTTCCACTGACATATCTTTTTCTTTTATAAACACTTGAATTGAAATTAGAGGACACTAAATATTTTATAGATTATAAAATTTATTTAGCTTTGGCAGTATTGGTCAAAGATGTATTTTCAACATAGATACAAAACCTTATCGTTTTGGTGGGAAGGTAGAGGGTTCAAGACACGGTTTCTTTGTGTAACATTGGCTGATCTGGACTCTTTTTGTAGACCAAGCTGGCCTAGAACTCACAGAGATCTGGCTGACTCTGCCTCTCTGAGTGCTAGGATTACAGGATTACACATAAAACATTGTGCTACACATGGATACAAAATATTCAGAGGAAAACTGTATGCACTTTGTAAAAATATACTTTATGCCAGTGTTTTCAGAAATTATTACAATATTACCCAAGTAAACAAACCAGGAGATTTGAATATTACAAATTATTTTTTATAAAATTTCCTTCATTTATACATCAAACATGTATGAATGCTAATATCTGCACACATTTGGAAACAAAACAGGTTTCGATTATATTATTCTTATTTATCTGATAAGAAAAATATCCGTATTCCAGTATTATAAATTTGCATTTAGTCATTTTTAAATAATTTGGACTATTTTCCAAATTCATATTTACAACAAATTCTTGCAGTGTTTGTCTCAGTTTTAACATATCTCTTGTATGTTTGTGTATATGTGTGAAAATTATGTAGTTTTTTTTAAAGCTGTGATTTAGTTTGCTAATATTTATTATCAAAACTGCTTAACAGTTAGCTTTTAGAGGACTATATCCCTATGTACTAGTCGATACCTATAATCTGACCCCATAGTTACTAGAGTCAGCAAGATTAGAGATTCAAGCTTCTTCATAATTACATAGAAAATCTGAGTTTCATCTGTAATACACAAACTTCAAAAGCAAACAAACAAGTAACAAAAGCAACAATACACAGGAAAAATATTTGATATTGGATTTTATTACACTGTGGTCTATGATGAATATATAGGAGTTGTGGTATGACTATTGGCAAATGATCCTGACCAATCATATTCAGTCTCAGTGGAGACAGATTTTTCTAACATGTGGCCTTACACTGGGTAGCAAGCAGTACCACTCTTGCACAGTTTCTTTAGACCCATCTTACCTGAAAATTTATCAATGAATTTCCTGAGATTCATTAATATTTAAGCACTGGCTCTCTATCTTGAATGGTAGTTATACACACAAATTAAAATATTACAAATTCCTCATAAAAAGAAGTTCAATAGCTAGAAAGATGGCTTACTTGGCAAAACTCTTCCCTAGCAAAAGCAAAATGACTTGAGTTTGACCTGTGAACCCACATTAAAAAGAGGTCTTTCCTGTGACTGATACTGCAACCAAGGACCATGCATGGAGATAACCCAAAACCCCTGCACAGATGTAGCCCATGGCAGTTCAGTCTCCAAGTGGATTCCATTGTAATAGGAACAGGGACTGTCTCTGACATGAACTGATTGGCCTGCTCTTTAATTACCTCCCCCTGAGGGGGAAGCAGCATTACCAGGCCACAGAGGAAGACAATGCAGCCACTCCTGATGAGACCTAATAGACTAGAATCAGAAGGAAGGAAAAGAAGACCTCCCCTATCAGTGGACTTGAGAAAGGGCATGCATGCAGAGGGGGGAAGAAGGGAGGAATTGGGACAGGAGGAGTGAGGGAACTGCAGGGGGAGATACAAAGTGAATAAAGTGTAATTAATAAAGAATTAAAAAAAAAAAGCTGGGCTTGGTGAATAGAGATTGTAATCCCAGGGCTGAGAAGATGGAGACAGGTGGGACCTTCTAGCTCACTGCAGAGCCAGTCTAATGTACTTTGTGAGGCTATGGGAGTTCCTGACTCATAAAAGCAAGGTAGATGACACCTGAGGAATGACAGCTAAGTGATTCTCTGCTCTATACAGACATGCTCCATTTTGGACATCACCAGGCTCAGTGTGTTAGCACAAGGTTGGGAACAACTTGGCATAAGAATTCTTGTGTTACATTGTTTCCTGTGGGAATTGTATAGGAATGCCCAGCAGTCCCTGTTGAGGGCTCTTTTCAGGATACATCAACTCCTTGGTACATAGATACATTAGATGAGTGGCTCTGCAAAGGCCACAGACACAAATATACATACACTTACAGCTAACAATTTGTAAAGCACATGTACAAGCTGGAGGCCCAAGGAAGACAGAATCACTGATGGTCATGAATGGTTAAGGGTTTTGCAAAAGAGTAGTAAATAAAGGTTGTATAAGATCAAAATACATTATATACATATATGAAATTGTCAAAAGCAAATGAAAAAATTTTAAAATATAACACTGATGATATCTACTATTGCCAAAACAAAGCATCCCACTACAATAACTCCTAACGCATATACATTTTCTCTTAAATATATTTTTTACTGTAAACATCATACATGAAATTCAGCTCTCTTGGTAATATTTTACACTTGTATTGTTAACAGTCAGCCCACTGCTAAACCATTTCAGCATGTGGATGGTTCCCTGCTCTTCTGCATTGCATTACTGCAGCTCGTTTAACATAGTGTTTATCCACTAGGAAATGGAAACTCTTGATAGAGGTATTGTCAACATGTGCTCATTTTTTGTTATATGTGCATCTATTCTTAGGACAGCCAAGCTTCATGTCACTGTCTGGAACATGTTTACTTGGAACATACAAATGACGATAAGAAAATAGAAAAATATCATATCAGTTGGTTATTAAAGAACATATGTTGATTTAAATGTTTAAAGATTTTGCCCAAAAATTACAAATGAAAATACACTGGAAGGATCAAGGTGCTCTTTTCTAATAAAACCGAGATCAAGATGGACAAATTAAGAGGCATAAGAAAAATGGTATTAACCAAGTCCTTTATAATCTCCTACTTCAAAACTCTTGAGAAACACAAATACGGGGAACATTGTTAAGCAATTTTCTATTCCTGCCCATCTTGCCTTAGTTCCTTTTTCAGTTGTGATAAAATACCCTGAAAAAAAGCATCTGGGTTTATGTGTCTCAGAATTTGAAGGTAGAGACTGTCAAGGCAGCGGGAGCTTGAAGCCATTGACAATGTCACATACATAGCTAGAGAGTAAATGAATGCATGTGCTTTATTTTCTCTGCGAAGTCTAGGATCTCAGCCTAGAAAATGTTACCATCCCCAGTGGGCAGGTTTTGCCACCTCAATAAACATACTTTAGATAATCTCCCATAGACATGTCCAGAGGCCTAACTCCCAGGCATTCCTAGATGTCAAAAAGTTGACTTTTGAGTTTAACTACCATAGATTGGTCCTCTCCCCACCTTTGGCCCCAGCTATAGAATTTAATAGCACACAGTTATGATTAGTTCAATGACTTCATCATCTTTTTTTTTTTTTATTCTTCCTGCCCCAAGTCAGTTCTACTTTGCCTTGTAGACACCAAATCCATTTGTTACAAACTCCTGGATTTCTAGATAACCTTATTCAAATACAGTGTTGATTCTCATATTTTTAACTTATGTGATTATGCTATGGACATGGTTTACTGGTGGGCACAGAATGCTGCATCTTTAAGTCATCACTAAACCCAAAGACTGACACTCTGTCTTTTTCTCTGTTTTTTTTTTTAATTTTACTTTATTTACTTAGTATCTCCCCTCTAGTTCCCTCCCTCCTCACCTCCCAATCCCTCTGTTTCTCCCCCTTCTCCACCCACTCCCCTCCCCAAGTCCACTGGTAGGGGAGGGTTTCTTTTTCTGCCTTCTGATCCTAGTCTGTTAGGTCTCATTAGGAGTGGCTACATTGTCTTCCTCTGTGGCCTGGTAAGGCTGCTCTCCCCTTAGGGGGAGGTGATCAAAGATCAGGCCAATCAGTTCATGTCAGAAGCAGTCTCTGTTCCCATTACCATGGAACCCACTTGGACACTGAACTGCCATGGGCTACATCTGTGCAGGGGTTCTAGGTTATCTCCTTGCATGGTACTTGGTTGGAGTATTTCTCTTTCTGTCTCTCTCTCTGTCCCTGTCTATCTTTGTCTCCCTTTCTCTCTATGTGCAATTTTCTGTCTCTCTGTTTCTGTGTGTGTGTGTATCTTTCTCATCTGATTTATTGCTGCCTAGTATTTTCTACAGTGAACATATCAATCAAATCTGAATGGATTCAGAGATAAATATATAAAAGGCTATAATATGAGCCAATGGGACACCTCAGTGTTATAAATGCTTAATATGCAAGTATGAGGGTCTGTGTTTGCATTCCCATTGCACATATAAACAGCTGGCTGTGATCATTTGTGCTTGTAACCAATCACTGAGGTTAGTGACAGGTTGATCTCAGCAACTAACTTTGCTCCCTAACCCAGAAGGGGTATACCAGTGAGAGACTTTGTCTCATAAAACCAAAAGAGTAAAGAAGATTTCCTGATATACTCTTTTTACTTTTGTATGTGCATGAGCATGGTGTACAGACACACTCAGGCAAGTGCACAGAAAATTTCACAACACTTATGCACTAAAAATAAGATGATGGCTGAAATCATAATTACCCCATAGGGTGGTGAGAAAACTTGCATCACCTACAGCTTCTTGAATTTTTCTGCAAAATGTGCCCAAGTATATAAGGGCTGGATAACAGACAAAGTGGGCGAATTTTTACAAGCTGCTATTCAGACCTGCTGTATTAATATGTATTCACAATGGTTTTACACACATGCATGCACATGCAAACACATGCACTCACACACACATGCATACATACAAATACACACAAGCACACCCATAAATACACAGACATATACTAAAATTACATGTAAACACACATATATTCGCAAGTTCATATACATAAACAAACACAAATACAAACACACACACATATGCACACAAATACATACTTACATATATGTCACACACATATCTATACAGGTAAAAAGAGACACTCAGATGCACACACACACACTTGCAGGATTTGGTCTTTCGGAATCTAAGGCTTCGAAAGTGATCAGAAACACGGATATGTTGACTATATCTTCAAAACCTCTTGGTCTGGCCACATTTTCTTTCCCTTTTTTTTCTTTCTTTTTTTTTTTGGCTTCAACTGTGTGATTGACTTTAGAGGGATTCATATTTCTGATTTCTCAAAAGATATCCTAACAGTTATAAATTCATAACTAAATTCATTAGCAGTGAACTTAAAAGTGTGTTCACTAAGTGCCAGAGCCTTAGGATTGCTCTCTGGACTCCACTGTGTCTTCTTGATTTGTTTAAGTTATATTAAAGATATTACTCCTTAGCTGGTTTTACTTTTTTGTAATTATCTCCTTATTGTGACAGCTAATGTCATTTACATTTTCCTTCCCAACTAAAGTGTATATAGTCTTTACATAATAAAGTCCATTAACACTGGACTGAGAAGATGGCTCATTATGTAAAGTGTTTTCCTCACAACTGTGAGGGGCTAAATTTGGCCTCCCAGCAGCCATATAAATTCATGGTTCATGTCTGTAATTACACGTAAACACACATACATGCACTGCATTACATACATCTGTAATCCTAGCATTGTGGAGTCAAAGACAGGAGGATTCCTGGAGATCTCTAGCCAACTAGTCTTGCCAAATTGGTCAGTCCTCTGTTCTGTGAGAGAGATTCTATAAATATATAAGATGCAAAGTGATTGTGGAAAACTCCTGATGACCACATCTTACATCCACATGCATGTGTCCGTACACACACACACACACACACACACACACACACACACACACACACACACAGGAGCATGCCAAATTTACATACTTGAAAAGAAGAAATTGCAATTGGAAAAAAAAATAAATCCCTCTCAGATTAGCCTGCAGGCACATCTCTCAATGATGGACTGTAAACTGGAAGGTGAAATAGGTCTTCTTCCTCAAATTGCTTTTAGTTATGATCTCTATCAAAACAACAGGAAAACAAACTAGGAACTTCATCTGAAGGAGAAAGTGCACATATACACATGCACAGAAAAGGAAAACCTATTAATTCCTTCTCCTTGAAGTTTTCTTTTTTTACCCCCCTTTGGATATCTGCTAAATCTTCATGTTCCTCTGTTGTAACACATGCCAAAGGACTCCATCTTACATTTACTTTTAGCTTTACATTCATTGAGGCTCTCAATCATTCTGCTTCATATTTAGATACATAATGAGAGAGAAGCTTCAATTCTCTCCACTAGATGGGTTTTATCTTTAACATTTCTCCTACTATAATACCTGGTCAGTTTTTATGATGCATGTGATTGTATTCCTGAAATTTTTTTTTTTTTCAGATTTGAATCAGTATTCAGACAGGCCATACCTTAACAACAGTTTTTAAGTAGCCATATATTTGTTGGAATAAACTTGACCCTATTTCATAAAATAAGCTAGAAAAGCTTCATTCATCTTTCCAGGTTCCTGAAAAATAATTTTTAACTTGAATAAATAGTTATTCCTTGAAAATATTCAGAACTTGCCAGTTACAATAGCCACTTCAATTACTTTAACACATATATGCATCATTGACCTATGTCACTGAAAATTTTTGGTATTTTAGTTTTCCATAGAAAATGAACTTTTCAAAATGGGTTTTAACTGTATTATTACATAACAGCTCAAAATGTTTCAATACATTTCAAAATCTCTTTTGTGTCTTAGTTAATTATCTAAATTATACTTTTGGAGTTGCTCTTTTGTTACTTTTTTCAAGTATGTCACATTCTGATAAAATAACTTATTCTGCAAAAATTTAAGACTTTGAAAGTGCTGACACTCCATTAGTACTTCATATGTAATAATTTTTATTCTATAAATATGGCATATTTATTTTTGCTATATTCATCTATCTATATATAAATGTAAATTTATAACTTAACATTTGGGTTATTACATTGTTATTATAGGAGAAGAGCTTTCTTTTTCTGCCTGTAGTTCTGAAAACAGGGCTTTTAACACTCCTGAAACATCCTGAATGGGAAGAGCATCCTCTGAAACACAATCTCATTGTTTAGCCCAGATCTTTTGAAATCCTAATGTATTTGATGGGAGGTTCACAGTTTGAGTGTATAGTCCATCACATAGTGAAGACATGGTGGCAGGAGCTTGAGGCAAGTTGTCACTGTGTCCACAATCATAACTCTAATAAACATATATATTCTGGTGTTCAGATAAAGGTTTCCTTTTTATTCGCTCTAGGACCTCACTCATGAGATCGTGACACATTCATGGTGAGTCTTCCCTTTTCAGCTTGTCCAATCCAGAAAATATTCATAGGGGATTCTAGGTACTCTAATGTTGATAATCTTATCACATGCTTAATATACAGAAATATGAAACTGAACAGAACATCTCTTGTAAATAGTAACAATGTTCTTTAGTCACATCTGTGTTTATGGTCATGACGTTTATAAAAACAAAGTCCCAGTAGATAAAATGATTGTTTGCCTAAGGGAGACAACAGTAGATAATCAGAACCAGCCACATGTACTCAGTTTTGGAGACTAAATAGTCATTGGTCAATGATTTAGTCAATCAACACTATGTAATGATGCCATTGGAAAGCCCCAATGAAGAACTTTGAAACACCTAGTAAGAAGAATTCTCCTATATAACAAGAAGTGCTTCCCTATTTTTCTGTGAAGCATTTCAATAGATTATAAATTCTGGTGAAAGAGCCATGAAAGCTTTGCATTTAGCCAAACTAGAAAAGTTTGGGAACTTGCTACATTAACTTAGCAGCCTTGTGGGCCTCAGCACCCCAACTCATGGGGTCTTCACTGACTTAGGGCAGTGATACCTGAAGCTATTCCCAGTGTAGAACAAAACAAGGTAGCTGCTAAGAGCTGCAGAAACCCTCTACACATTTGATATCAAAAGGCTTAGCTTGATTAAATTTTGTGAGCCAAACTTCCAATGGGGGAAGAAATTATTTTGTCTGTAGTACAGATTCTACAAGGCTGATTAACTGATTTCAATCCTTCAACGATGGAGAATTAGAATGTAGCAGGTCAAGAGCCAAATTACCATGAGCTTACTTTAACTGTCTTAAAAAGAGTCACTAGGCTTTAATGGCTGAGACAGCGTGTGGATGTTTTTCTCTTCCAGGAACCAAACAGTTTAGGTCAAAGCATGATTGACAGAAAGGTTTGGAGTAATGAAAGTCACAAAGTAAAATCTATGTTGGTATAGGGAGATGGGTAGGTCAGTAAAGTGTCTTCATTCAAGCATAATGATCAGATCGTTAGAACCCACATAAACTAACACTGCGTTCGGCGGCATATACACTTGTAAACCCAGTGCAGGGGGCAAATCCTCGGGTCTTACCAGCCCGCCTAACCCGCTTGTCAAGTTTCAAGTCAGCCGAGAGTATAGTGCCACAGCATCACTAGTCTCTCTCCATATGTGCATCTTTAGAGCGCATGTGCACCCTACACACACACGCATCTGCACACATTCAGAAAAGAAAATGGAAACCATATTCCAACACATTTTCTGATCATTCGTCATGATTTTGGTCTTCTTTACAACTAAATTACCACTCTCAGATACACCCAGGACTATTTTGTCTCCAGACTATTTTCTACAAGGTTTCATATTTATTTCTTTTGTGTCCTGGTTGACCTTTATTACCAAGTTGGTACAATCGGAAGCCATTATCTAGGGAAGAGATAATGACCCTAGAAGAATTAGACAACAGCCATACCTGTGAGATATTGTCTTGAGATAGGAATGATGTGGAAGAGCCCAGCCCACTGTGGGCCACACCAGTCCATCAACACGTGGGCCTTGGCTATATAAGAAGACAAGCTGAGAATCAGCCAGACAGTTAAGTCACAGTGCCAGTAAGCACCATTCCTCTGTGGGTTGTGGTTTAGCTCCTGCTTGAGCTCCTGCCCTGGATTCCCTCAGAGACTGAACATGACTTGAAAGCACAAACTGAAAAGAAAACCTTCTCTTCCATAACTTGCTTTTTGTCAGTGTTTTATCACAACAGGAAAACTACCTGAATTATTTTCTTTGTTCTGCAATTTCCTTGCTTCAAACATCTCCAGCATTCTGAAAGCATGCTATTTGATAAAGACAACTTTCATCGTATCTTTATATATGAGAAAGTTTAGGTTCTAAGGATTTAAGTAATTTGTCTTTATTACCTGACCACTATACAAGAGACAGGATATGCACTCTTACATCTAACTGCAAGTCCCATGGCCCTTTTTTGAAATTTGTATCAAATAATATAAAATGAGCAGAAATCACTTCTAAGAATACCATTCTCCAAGTCAATGAAAATATCATCTTAGTTTTTTACAAATACTAGAATTGGAAGATCACTTCAAATTTGTTCGACAAATTGTAATACACAGGAAATATTTTCATTCTCGAATGTTCATTTTCTCTCAGTGGAAATGACTAAAGGCTTTTGAATAAATGTAAAGAAAATCATATATCTCATTTACAAAGACAACTCATGCAGAAACTGCATGCATAAACCCAATAAGTGGACTAAAAATGTTGGTTTAGAACGAGGCAAATGATGTGCATACAGATTTTCAACATAAGAGATATTAGACCTCCTCATAGATAAGCAGTTTAAATGCTATGTCATTACGACAAGCCTTAAAACAATACAGACATTTAATTTTTAATTATCACATACTGGTTGTTATGGGAATAGGCACAAGAAAGACAAGTCAAATAAAAGAGCAAATGGTGCTCTGATGTCTCCAAATTTTTCAAGGCAGACTTAAAGTCATTATCTATGGCCAAGAAGATGACTCAGTGGTTAAAGTACTCGAAAGACAAGAAAAAAGACAGGAGTTCAGATCCTCAGAACTGCTAACTGGGCATGGCACTCTGTTTGTAATTCAAGCTTCAGCAGACAGAGGTAAAAGAACCCAAAAAAACATTAAATAAGCAAGATCTCAGTTGGATTGAGAGACAGACCCTGCTTCAATGAATAAGGTAAAAGAGTGAATAAGTATGATTCCTGGTATGGACCTGAAGAGTCTACATGTGTGACCCCCTATTCATGTGTGGCCACACACATCTAAACATGTGCAAACACCCCCACACACACACACAACACACAAAGGAGAAATAAACGGCAGTAAAATAATTGTCTATGGTGTTTTTTTAATATTTTTCTTTGTTTGTTTTATTCAGTTGGGTAGTTGACAGTTACATCACAGGCACTGTGCCATTCCTGATCTGGCTACCTTTTCACAGTCCTCCAAACTACTTCCAGAAACTAACAGGCAACATCTGCTCTAATATTGCAGTTTTTCTCCCTTCCCCCTGCTGCTCAGGTATCAGAGACAATCAGGCAGCAGCCAGTGGTGTGAGATTAGCTACTTATTAACATATTAACTAGAAACCATTAAGAGAGGAAATCCTGCTTTTCCTGGTGAAGTGTGTGAGGTTTCTTTTTCACCCACCTTGTGGTTGAATCATCAATTCTCTCCTTAGTAAAGTTCTGCCCTGCAGAGCACTTTGTCCCAGAGCCTTTCTCTCAAACAACCTTTTAGCTCCATCCCCAAAAATCTAACATAACTTATGGATGAATGGCTTACAAGGGGATTATTTAAAATAAGTCTAGTGATTTTACTGTGGTCAAAAATCTTCTTGTGTTTATAAAAAACATAGTAATAGATGTTAATCTCCATAGAGCCATGGGACTATCAAACAAAAAAATTCCATATTTACAGCCCCTCAGTTCCATACCATGTAGTCCATTGTTTAATGCAATATTCAACACATTCAGCCAAATCTTGCCACCAATTACATGGAGCTTATTAGTCCTTAGGTAGAATTCACAGATAAATACCAGTGAACATAGATAAAAGTAGTATGTTTACTGTCCTACTTAAGTGGAAATAGATCTATAAAAGTAAAACAAGGAATGCCACATGAAACATCCTGAGTGCTAAGGATTTTGCCAGTCACCTCACATGTCTAACTCAGCTAGGTTGGTACATGCATACAGTGTCGATGAGATAAAATTCCCTGACAAAGCAATATAAGAGAGAAATGGCTTAATCTTGCTTATGCTTTGAGGGATATGTTCCATCACAGAAACAGTGTATCCATAAACAGCAAGCAGAGATTGATGAGAACTGGAATTTAGCTTCTTTTTTGTTCCAACATAATATTTGAATTATTTGGGAATTTTATATTATGCACCTCACCACACTCACCTCCCCATCCTTTCAGGTCTGCCCTTCAATTTTCTGACCCCCCACCAGAAAAAGGAGGAGGATTTGCAGGAGGAGAAGAAGGAGGGAGAAGAGGAGGAAGAAGAAGAAGAAGAAGAAGAAGAAGAAGAAGAAGAAGAAGAAGAAGAAGAAGAAGAAGAAGAAGAAGAAG
>NW_026585504.1:53268649-53314581 GCF_907164565.1 Psammomys obesus | reverse complement strand
AGAAGAAGAAGAAGAAGAAGAAGAAGAAGAAGAAGAAGAAGAAGAAGTCAAATTTGTTTGCTCATATACCCACTGGAGGTTGGCCAAACTGCCAGTAGCCAGTCCCTTAAAGAAAGCCCGAGTCCTTATCTACCCAAATCATTACCATTATCATCACTGTACACTTCAGAATCTTTATCAAAAATTTTAGGAGTACTTTTGGATGGCTTCCTGTCTAGCTTTTACATTGGGGGAAGGGCGTAGTGCTAGGGGATGTCACAGAATCTCTCTATATCCATTTTTCCCAACTGGGGACACCTTTTCTTCTTTTTCTTCAGTTTTTTTTCTTCTTTTTATTCAGTTGAGGACTTCAACCCAGAAAATGGAACCATCTACATTTAGGGTGGGACTTCCTACCATAGTTAAATCAATACGGAAGATCCCACACAGACATGCAAAGAAGGTCCATTCTAAGTGATTCTAGGCCCTGTCAAGTTGACAATCTGTTTAAGCCAACACAGATGTCATTCCTAGAAACTAATATCCCAGTCCAAAGTATCAACACTCTCTCAGGTCACAGAGATTCATTGATCAAACATTCATGAGAATCACCTCAAGGAAAAATAATTTACTATGCCTCACTGTATCAAAAGGCCCAGTCCACTTTGGCAAGGAGGCAATGGAGGAAGGGATAGTTCATATCATGGTGGACAGGAAGCAAATAAAAAGGTTTTTCAGGGATGTTCTGTGGAAAATATAGGCATCAAGGACATGATAATTTCCAGTGACTAGTCTTTCTCCACACTTTGGCTCCAACCCCACATTTCACTATTTTTCATTGTTGCCAACATGGAGTAAATCTACCTAAGGATTAATCTAGTGGTCAGGTTAGAATTTTCTGTGATCTTAGCGTCTCTGAAAACTCAGACATACAGAAATGCACACTGTTAATCCCCTAGACACTTCCTGATCCAGACAAGTGGACAAGGGAAATTGATCATTCCACTTACCGGTTTTGAAATCACTGGAAGAAATCATCTTAGCGAATAAGAAATTTGGTATTTGGTGTTGCTGCTCCAGCCTCTCAACCCTGATGCTCTAACTCTAGTTATCTGGTCAGTGAACGGCTCCAGCAATAAGCTACTAAAGGGGTTTATCTTCTGGTGGGAACCACAACACTACTCTCATACTGGGGAGAGTATAATCTCCATTTCTCCCTTGGCCTTTGGTATAGAGAGAATGTTTGTTTCTTCCTTACAGATAGCTGACTTTGAACAGTAGTTTTTTATGAGGCTTGTCACAGTTATCAAGAGGGATCAACTTAGAGACTAACTCACAGCCACTGACAAGATCCAGACATGATAAGTATTATATTGGAGGTTGGTCTGATGCATGTTACTGGCCCTTAAGATATGGTTATATCTGTCTTTGTTTTGTAAACCTGCCTAAGATGTTTCTGATTGGTTGATTAAACCGCCTATACCTTGGCAGGGCAGAATGAGGTAGACACAGCTAAGGTTCCTGGGCTTTGAAAAACAGAGAACATCACAAGAGACAGAAGGAAACGCACAAAGAAAGAAGGAAAACACCAAGATGGGTTAGCCTGGAAAAGAAACCATGTGAGTCCTGGAGAAAGAACTCTAGTATTGGCATGAAAAGGCCAAGATGAAGAATAAAAGCAAGCATTTAGAAGATTATAGATGGAGGATAGGATGGTTAAGGAGGATGATATTGGATGGGGGCTGGGGGATGGATTATGAGGATAATCAGGCAGCATAGGTAGGAATATCTCCCTAACCCAAGGTAAATAAAGCAATTATAAAATCTAACAGGTGTTTGTGTCTTATTATTAGTGATAGCAGGTTAGATAATACTGCCATGATCATCTTAAGCTAATAATGATATTATAAAGCCCAAAACTCTATTTATTTACTTATTTATTTATTTATTTATTTATTTATTTATTATTTATTTATTTATTTATTTATTTCAACAGCACTAACAAAATGAACATTGGATTGTCAGCTCTAAATAAGGCATCTACCTGACTCCTTCTAAGACTCAAAGAACATCATGAAAGAGGGGTGGGAAGAATCAATGAGCAAGAGGAAGCTGTGGCAGGACATGACATAGCCATGGTAGCCCCTACACCTTTAACAGCTCTAATTACGTGTGTGATTCTGCACAAGACTGTTTCCATGATCATCACAGAGGGACGGATGCTAACAGAGTTGCATACCTCCTGGAGGGTCTATGAGCAGTTAACATTTATTAATGGAGAAACATTTCCTTCAGTGGTATAGTCACCAGTAAGATGCCTATACTCCTGTAAACAGTCACCCTTCCCCCACCATGCTTCTGTAAGTAATTCTAAGGAAACTTACTGGATCATTAAAAGGAAAAAACAAACAAATGAACAAAAAACCCAAAAAGATATGGAAGTAGAAAAGGCCTAGTTAGAAAAATGAAGGAATTTGACAGGAGTTGGGGGAACAAGAGAAGGGCCTGAGTATGATCAAAACACAGTATGTACATATTTGAAAATATAATGAAATCCTTTATGTGTAATTCATGTATGATTGTAAAATTTTGTTTGTTTGTTTTTATAAATGCCACAACTAGTTAGAGATTTTTGGCACTCAGGTTTGCTTCCACAATTCAAGGTCACATTGTGTCCAAGGACTCTAAACTCCAACAATATTTGTCCAAACTCAACCAAACTGCTGTTTTTAAAGAGAATGAGAGATTCAAGTAAGAGGAAGCAATTACTTATGTTTTATAGGATATAGTCAACATGCTTCTTTAAATAGACATTTAATATTTTTAATACTTTTGAATAATGGATCTTATAGCTCTTCTTCAGAGAAAGAAAACTAGAATTTAAGGAAGTTAATACATTTTCCAAGGTCATAGAGCACTTGAAGCTCAGATTATATATGTGTACGTCTGCGCAACTGCACACTGTGTGCTTTCAAGAGTCCACATTGTTTTCCTTCTAATTACAAAAATCATATGAAAATACTGAATTTTGTTAACCATTTCTATGAAAATTCAAATTTTTTTATGAATTTACCTATCTTTCGGGACATTTTGGTTTGGATCCCCATTACCTGCTAAAATAGTATGTCTAAAAATACTTTAAAAATTTTATTTACCTATTAAAAAAGAGGTTTTATTAACTTTTTAAGGTTTAATAGTCTTTACATAAAGAATATTTTTATTTATACAATGATCTCAAATCTATGTTGCTAAGAGAAGAAAATACTGTGAACTTTCTGATTACTTCCCATGCATTATGCAGCCAACAATGAATCATGGACATGCTAAGATTTGATTGTTTGAGGTCTCTTATGTAAAATAGCCTAAGATAATGTAAATGGCTTCAGTGTTCAGTCCTAGACACCATCAAAAAGTAGACCAGTCCCCTAAATAGGTTTCAAGAATGGTGAATATTCACATGTGTGGTGAATATATAACAATATAATGTTTGTGAAAGTGTGCGACATTAAAATCAAGTATTGCTATTATTACTAATAAATTTATATATACAATTTAAGTGGGAGAAGTACTGAAATAACCTTAGATACCATTTATTGACTATATTTTATGAGCTATATTAGAAATTCATTCTGTAATAGCTCTTTTTTTTCTGTATCTTTCAAAGGTTGAATACAGGGCATAAAGAATAAAAGGCACTACATTATACACTAGAAATGTTTGCAGTAATGGATCCAGGGCCACAGATAAAAACTTCATGAAGTGGAGAAGATTTGATTTTGTGGAATCAACATCTGAGATTCTGAATGCTAGAGCTAAAATAATCTGTAACAAAGTGGCATTTTGAGGAACACTTTTATGATGTACTTCTAAAATTAGGAAAACATTGGTAAAAAAATGTGGGGATTGAATCTAAGTTTACAGGCCGAGAAGTCCAGGGTAAAAGGCTGTTTCTTAGCCAAAGAACCCAAACTTATTTCTGGCAAATGGAAACCAAAGGGAATAGACTTAACAGAGCTAGTTGACAGAAACAAAGCTAAGGAGCTTGTCACATCAACTCCTGAATGGGAGACACATCCGCTTTTAAGGTGGAGGGGAGGAAGGATTCCTTTGCAAAGACGGTTTTGGTGTGTTTGTTGGTTTGTTTGTTTGTTTTTCCCCAAGTCTTGCACAGCTGTGTGCACTCTAATTTAGCACACATGCTGCCATGGATCTCACAGGTGCCACTACTGCCTTTGAACTCTAAAAAAATGGCAACCATCACAGAAGGAGGATTACCCAGATCACTTCACATAATGGCAGCTGGGAACTTCCTAGAGACAGCCAAGTTTGGGTCCTCATGCAAAATATAATACAGGGAACTCAGGCTAAAGAAAAATGAGTAATTAATTTATACTCTGAGCAACCTAAGAGTTTCCTATTACAGAGCATCCATGAAAACTGAAAGGCAATTTAATCAGTGCAAATTAAGTAGCATAAAATAAGTAATTAATTCACAGAACAGATTACAGTTAACAGAAACTGATAGGGATTCTAACACAAAATAATTAACTAATGCCTTTAATCCCACCATTCAGGAAAGAGGCAGAGCCAGGGTTAGACAGGAAAACCCTGTCTCCATAAAAATATCACTTCTATAAAAGAATATATTAAATTCCTTACAATCCCGTACAACATGATGTTTGTTTATTAAATAATAAGATTATTTATCACTTTTGAGGAAAATCAAAACATAATATATCTAAAAAAATGGACTGCTAAACTGGACCATTCTATGCTTACAATAACTTCATAGTGGAGGACAGAAATTATATTTATAAATTGGAAGGGAAGCTTTATGTTTATGTTAACAGGAAAAGAAAAAGGACTTTGGACTCTACACAGAAAAATAAGGATCAGATATGACAGGGGGAGAACCCCTAAATATCTCAACTACAGACAGAAGAAGAAAGAAAACTAGAAAACCAAACAGGAGATAACATAATTCCAGGTTCTTCCACAAGGGAACAGCTTTAGAAGTAACTGAGACATAAAAATGTCTCCACCCAAAACTTCAACTTACATGGCCAATAAATCCTTGGCTACAGTATACTCAAAACTCATCATGCCATTCTTTTAAATGACATAGATGAAATTCCTTTACAGTTTGGTTTACAACACAGACTGACTTATGGAAAAATGCCTTTCTTCTGCCCAAACAAAGAGCAGAAAATCATCCTTAATTGATCTGTGCATCCTGCACATCTCCTACATTTATAATTTTAAGACTTTATAATGCTTGTGAGAAATAATATATTTTTAGAACAAAAGAACCAGGCACTGGTGATGCTGGATCAAACCTGACAGGACTCATACTCCAACATGCTGAGACACTGACTCATCTGTTCCAGCATTCTTTTTTTTTTTTTTCCAAACTCAACTGCTGTTCCTCATCAAAGTCTGCTCCCAAGACAGCTTCAAAAAAAGCTGCTGATCTCAACTGGTCCAGCATTTCAGACTGTTCCAAACAGGACTTTTATTAAGCCTAAAATTTCTCAATGTTTAGAAACTGGACCACATTGTAAAAACCACTCTGGAAATCAATCTGGCGCTTTCTCAGACAACTATGAATGTCTGAATAGTGCTATGAATAGTGCTATGAATAGTGCTTCCCCAAGATCCAGCCATACCACTCCTAGGCATATATCCAAAAGAGGCTCAAGTGCACAAAAAGGACATTTGCTCAACCATGTTTGTAGCAGCTTTATTTGTAATAGCCAGAAGCTGGAAACAACCCAGATGCCCCTCAACTGAAGAATGGATGCAGAAACTGTGGTACATCTATACAATGGAATATTACTCAGCAATGAAAAATAAGGAAATCATGAAATTTGCAGGTAAATGGTGGGACCTGGAAAGGATCATCCTGAGTGAGTTGTCCCAGAAACAAAAAGACACACACGGCATATACTCACTCATATAGACATACAACATAGGACAAACCCACTAAAATCTGTGCATCTAAAGAAACTAAGCAAGAGAGAGAACCCTAACTAAAATGTTCAATCCCCATCCTGAAAGGCAAAGAGGATGGACATTAGAAGAAAAAGAAAACAGGAAACAACCTAAGAACCTTCTACAGAGGGCTTCTGAAAGCCAGAAGAAGAAAACAGGAAACAAACAAGGAACTTACCACAGAAGGCCTCTGAAAGCCTCTGCCCTGCAGACTATCAAAGCAGATGCTGAGCCTGATGGCCAACTGTTGGGCAGAGTGAATGGAATTTTATGTAAAAAGTGGGAAATAGTAAGAGCTGGAGAGGACAGGATCTCCACAGGGAGACCAACAGAACAAGAAAATTTGAACAGAGGGAACTTCCCAGAGACTCATACTCCAACCAAGGACTATTCATGGAGATAACCTAGAACCCCTGCACAGATGTAGCCCATGGCAGTTCAGTGTCCAAGTGGGTTACATAATAATGGGAAGAGGGACTGCCTCTGACATAATCTGATTGGCCTGCTCGTTGATCACTTCCCCCTGAGGGGGGAGCAGCCTTACCAGGCCACAGTAGAGGACAATGCAGCCACTTCTGATGAGAACTGATAGACTAAGATCAGAAAGGAGAGGAGAACCTCACCTATCAGTTGGGGAGTGGCATGCATGCAGAAAGGGGAGGGAGGGTGGGATTGGGAGGGGAAGGAGGAGGGGCTTATGGGGGGATACAAAATGAATAAAGTGTAATTAATAAAAAGTTAAAAAAAAACAAATAAAGCTGCTATAAACATGGTTGAGCAAATGTCAAAAGAAAAAAAAAAAGAAACTGGATCACAAATGTTAATGCTAGATTGCTTAATCATTTTTCCCAATTTCCTTTGGGACCCCAAGTAGACATTCTTTACTCCAAAAACCAGCAAAAATAAATTATTATAAGGACATTCCATTTCCCTCAATAGGGGTTTGGTTAGATGATTGTTTTCTTGGGCTATGGATGTTTATTGTCATTGGGAGTTGGTTACAAATTATTAATAATCTTATTCAGAGAGAAAATTAGGTTATATTGAGGAAATTCTCTCTTCTTTTTTTCCTTTTCTCTATATTTATTTTTTTCTTAGGTAAGAATGAAGGGCTTGAAAAGAAAGAAAGTAGAATAAAAAATTTAGGAATATTAAGACAAAAGGTAGATTATTGAATTTACATTTACTCCTCAACTTAAGGCTTTATTTGTTCTTCTCAACTACAGTTATTTTATTATGTTGGTATAAATTTCAAATTTAAGTTAATCTTTAGTACATACATATATATGTGTGTATCTAGAGTAGTGAATTTATCACAGGAATATAAATCCTAAGTTTAACAGATAGATATGATTCTATAAATACATAGATTATATAAAACAAATAGAGAAATAAGTCTTCAAAAAACCCAGAGACCTGCAGAATATGTCATTTAAAAGCGTTTTCTTATTTTAATGATTTTTTGACAATAAGACATGTCAATTCCTGGCAGCACTCCCAGCCTACCTCAATGATGAAGACATGAACACTGAAGAACGTCCATATGGAGATGGCTTCTAATGTGGCAAGCCAGACACCTGTACAAAGAAATGCCCTAGTTTCTACCAAAGACAGAATTCTGCCTAAAATGGGCAAGCTTGAATGCAGGCCAAATTGACTGATGAGTTCTGCCAAGATAGGGTAAGCAAGCTCTAAATAATTCCTGCTTCACAAATATGTCTGCCAGATATAGTGAGCCAGAAGGCTCAAGATGAGAGTTTTTGGTGGCTGTTCAGACAGCAAACTGTCTCTGTTAATTTTTATTTTTAGTGACTGCTAGCATGTACTTTGTATTTACTCAAGTAATTTATTTTATTCCGTCTCAAGTCTCTGATGGGATTCAAAACTAGATAGGCATAGTTTTACAATTAGCTTAGTTACTTAGGAATTAAAAAGATGTTTTAGGTCTAGATCGATAATTTTAGGTTGATAGATACAAATTATAATAAAAATAAAATAGGTAAAAAATCTTAGATCCTCATAGATGGGGTAGATATTTTCTTCAACATTGCCAAACAAATTTAAACTGACATTATGGATATGTATCTTCCTTGCTGGCTTTATAAGTGTTTCATAATTGTTCTGCATATTATGTTTAAAATATGGCCAGTTTATTTAGACAGAAAAATAAAATATTTGGAGGTTGGTGTGATGCTATGTATTTTAATTCTAATTACTGGTCACTAATTTCTGCTCCCTGCCTGGATGAGCAAATTGTCACATACACCTATTCTTGTGTAAACTTTGCCTAAGAAATTACTCCTGTTTGACCAATAAAAAGATGACCTGGACAGAACAAAGGTGAGGTAGGCATGGCTAAGATGTGTGGGCTTGGAGGACAGAAGGAATCCTGGGAGTGAAACAGACAGGAAGAGAGGAAGAAAGAAGGAAGCAACAGTGGGTTACCACATGGGATGAGAGGAAGGACTCTGAAAATGGCATGGAAATGAAAGATCAAGATGAAGAATAAACAAGTATTTATGGAATTATGGATTAGAGTTAGGCCAATTAGGAGGAATTATTTGCCCAGCCTAAGGTTATATAAGGCAATTATAAAATCTAACAGGTATCTGTCTTTTGTTGATTATGACAATGAGTTAGATAATACTGCCCTGATAATTATAGGGCTAATAATAAACATTAGTGGCTTATACTTTTAAAATCATGACACTACCCCCTCTTAAACCATGGACAATACCCTTGAGACCACCCCCCCCACACACACACACATACACAGAAGGGGAGAACCTTGCAAATGAATGACAAAGGAAGAAAAACTTTGACCTAATTTGTAGTTAATGGATCAGATCTGTTAGCAAAAGGAAACAGTCACTAGAGTTTCATCACACAATTATTCAAGGATGACCCCAAACACTGATACACTAGTTTCATTCCCATTGCTTCAACAGTATCCTCTTGACACAAAGCCACACAGAGGAAAAAGTATTAATTCAGCTTATAGATTCAGGTTACAGTCCATCACCGAAGGAAAGTTAAGAGACAGACATGAAACAACTGATAACACCTTCAGTCAAGAGCAAAAGTGAGAGAATGGATGCATGTGTTCTTAGTGCTCCCCTGTCTGTTTGCTCCTTTATAGCCCAGAGCCAGTCATCTTCTTTCAGGCTAGGCTTTCCCATATCAATTAAAGCAGTCAAAATAATATCCTATTGATATGCCCACAGGCCAAAGTGATCTAGACAATCAAGCCTTCCGTGAGATTTTCTTCTCAATTGAATCTAAGTTGTGTCAACTTTACAATTAAACAAACCATCATCTAAAATGTCTAAAATAAGAGAGTGCCCAAGACAAGTAGGATATGCATACATTTTTAAGCAGTGACAAATGATTTATTATTTGCCTCAAGCAAGCATGAAGGGAGACTGGAATATTGGTACATAGAGGACTGACAGGAAAACATATATGAGAGTGAGCACCTAGAATGATGATTTAAGTATGAGATGCCTAATAGATCAGTACTACAGACAAGCAACTAAAGGAATAGTCAATAGAGAATTCTTGACATCAGTGCTGTGTAGCAGTTTTTTTCTGAACTGAAACTGTTTGTTCTGAAGAGAATGTCAGTAAGTTTCAGGAAGTTCTAAAGAAAGGATCCTTAAGACTCAAGAGATAACCAGCTCATAAATCTCAGGAAGTCACAAAAACTATATCTACAGGCAACTCCACAAGATTATACAAACAGGAAAAGATACTAAGGAGAGACTTTCCAACTTCTTGATATGTCTGATAGTCACCAATCACACTGAGTGCTCCAAGTTTTCATCTTTTGACAGTTATCACCCTTGCTGGAACGAGCTTTGGTGATGAAGATATTTGTAAGTCATCCCTGCTCCTGTATGTAAGCTTTCATCCATATTCCTGTAAGTAACTCCAATATACAACTAATTCATTGTGTTGGACATTGACAGCATCCATACTTTGGCCTGTAACTTTTTTCCCTTAAGTGAATAATTGTTTTGTCATGTTGCTCCAGAAAAGGCATCACACAACACTAAGCAACAAGATATTTGACAATGAGTATCCAGTATTAGCATGACTACAAAAAAAGTTAATATCAATCTTGGTATAGGTGGGGAATATAATAGGTCCATTTGCATTCATTTCAAACTATGGCTAATCTAGCATCTTCCTTGTACCTCATTCTCATAAATAATTTCTTCTTAAAATGATTAACACTAGTATCTTCCATTCCCTTCTGATTTTTTCATCCTTACCCAGATAAAACTGACTTAGCTCTCTGAACACAAAGTATAAAAAAATACAGTTATACATTGTATTTCTAAATAAGTAACTTACAAGTGGATCCAGAAATGATAAATGGGGTTCAAAAATTTAGAGTACTTGTTGCTAGGAAAAGCATATGAGTACCCTGTCATGCAACTAAATGTTCAATATCTTTCAGTGTGTGTCTTTATTCACACACTAAATTGAATAAGAACATAGACAAAAAATATGCTCTGCAGTACTTCCAAGGCTGTAATCATCATTGTTTTTAAAACAACCAAATCTAGAAGGAATCTTTACAGCTTGTTGTCTACAAGAAAAAGAAGAAGTCAACTTTTAAGCATGACAAAGTGCCCAACAAATTCTTAATGAGACATTTTCTTGTTCCAAATTTGGAAAAGTGAATGGCCCAAGTCTCCGTCCCACTCTGATTTAAGGTGATCTTTCTTAAACTATTTTAAATTATAGTTTTTAGTGTGTTGAGGTATGGTATAGGGGGTAGTACTTGCCTAACACACATGAAGCCCTGGATTCTATCACTAGCACCACAAAATGGGGCAACTGTAATCTCAGAGGTCAGGAGGCAAGAGCAGAAAGATCAGGAGTTAAAGGCCATCTTCAGGTACATAGAGATTTCTAAGCTAGCATTGGCTACATGACACCCTGCCTTAAAGAACAAACAAAAATGATTTCATTCACTAAGTGGTCAAGTATTTCTTTTTTCATTTTTATAAATCAAAGTGTCTATGTTTGCTAGCGAAACACCATGGAGTACACTTTACGTTGTGGCATTAAGAATAGAGAACATTTTCATAAGAAATATTTTTTTTAATTTTATTTTTCTTTTTAGTTACATTTTGTTAACTCTGTGTCCCAGCTGTATCCCGCTCCCTTATTCCCTCCCCAACCCCGCACTCCCTCCCTGGTCTCCTCCCTGCCCCTTTCCAAGTCTACTGATAGGGGAGGACCTCCTCCCCTTTCATTTGACCCTGTTTTATCAGGTACCTTCAGGGCTAGCTGCAAAGTCCTCCTCTGTAGCCTAACAGACTGCTCCTCCCCTGGGGGGGGGGGGGGTGTCAAACAGCCTGCCCTTGAGATCCTGTTAGAAATAGTCTGTGTTCCCCTTACTTTGGAAAACTACTTGGTTACTGAGCTACCACGGGCCACATCCGAGCCGAAGTTCTAGGTTATATCCATAGATGGTCCTTGGTTGAGTGTCAGTCTCAGAAAAGACCCTGTGCCCGGCTATATTTGGTCTTTGTAGAGCTCCTATCCTTTCCATATCATACTAACTTCCCTTCTTTCATATGATTCCCTGCACTCTGCCGAGGGTTTGGTTATGAGTCTTAGTGTCTGCTTTGAGTGAAGTATCCCAGAAGGAGAAAGACAAACTTGGTATATACTCGCTTATATAGACCTACAAGATATGATAAACATAATGAAATCTACACACCTAAAGAAGATAATCAAGAAAGTGGACACAGGCAAAGGTGATTAATCCTCATTTAGAAAGACAAATGGGATGTGCATTGAACGTATGACAGGAGTCTACCACAAAAGGCATCTGAAAGACTCTACCATCATAAATAAATTTACTCAAGCCAGGAGGATTGGTAAAACTGTTAATATTCTTTGTTAATGTGATAATTTCAACAGAGACATAAGGATGTCTCTTGATGTTTATGAGGCTTATGAGGCTACATGGGATTCTTGCTGCTGAGGAGAACTAGCTGCAGTGAGGATTCCTGAAACCCATAAGCAGAGGACTCCTAACTAGATCCTGTTGCATCCTAGACAGAGTGTCCCTCCTTTCCTGTTCTTGCTTGCTCATACACAGATGGATATCAGATTTTCCTACTTTTGGGTTTTCTTTAAGTTAGTTTTTATGAACCACTGAAGACTTGGTTCTTTTGATTTGGGTATGAAGTATCCTCCAGAGGCCCACATGGAAAATGCTTAGCAACCCGGGCAACAGTGTTTGGAGCTGGGAATTTTGAGAAATGATTACAGCTTGTTTTTATCCATTGGATTTATTTGTTTAATGGTACTCAGAGTGGAAAATGAGTGCTTGAGAAAACGGAGCCTAGTCTGAGGAAGTGGACCCTCTATGTGTACCTTGAAAGACAAGTGAAGGAGCTAGTCACAGCACAGCCACAGTCAAGAGCAGAGAGCAACACATGAATGTATGCCTGCTGGTGCTCAGCTTTCTCTCTTCTTTCCATTCACTCTGGGGCCTGGATTATGAAATGGTCCTGCTAACATCAGGGTGGATCTCTGTACCAATCAAGAAATAACCTCATAGTCATGACCACAGGCCAATACAATGTATAATTTTTTTTTCTAATTGAGACCCCTTCCCAAAGAAGCATACATTCTGTCAAATAAACATTTAAAACAAACCATCATAGTGATTAACACACTTGTATACCTAAGTTTAGAAAAATGATTTCATTTATATATTTAATTTTCTTTTTTTATACAAGATCTGCAGTCTACCACAAAGTATGTCTGAATGATACTAATTTTTATTTATTGATATTCCATTTATGTAGTATATTTTTTTGAGTCTCTTCTTTGCTCATTTATTATTTTGTGCTTGTGGTTTTATTTACTATCTCCTTGTCTTAGAGAAAACTATAATAAACCTCAACTATTAAAAACTTTGTTCTTCGAGATTGCCTTGACTGTTCTATATAATGCCAATATATATTTTGGATTCAGTTTAAAATTCTTCACTAAAAAATGATGATTAGATTTTAACTAAGATCGCAGTAAATTAGCAGGGTTATTTAGGGAATGTCACAGCTTTATTTTGTTGTTCGTTGCTTAACATGGAATGTCATTTTTTATTTTTTACTTCTGTCAGGATATTTATATTTCTTAACTTAAAGTTTTGACTTTATGTGCCAATGCCTTACAAATCTATTCTAGAATTATTTCTAGAATTAACTTATGGTACTATAAATTATCACCATTTGACAATTGTCATCTAATATTTATGACAGTATCCATATTGTTTCTTGTTGTTGATGATGATATTGATGATTTACTTATCTAGAGAGAGTCCTGCCTCAAAAAAAGAGTTAAGTGCCTAAGAAACAACACTGGAGGTGGTTCTCTGCTCTCTGTCACAAGAATGAACACACACACACAGAGAGAGAGAGAGAGAGAGAGAGAAACACACACTAGAGATAATAGCCCTTTGCTGTTAACAATGTGGAATATTTGATATGATGAATTTGATATGCGTGGCACGGCCTGCAGGTAAAGTTTGGAGAAACTCAAAAGGGAACAATGCAATTATAGTCCTGAGAATATGATATGAAACTCAATTTGAATAAATGTATACCTGGCTGCCATTATTTACAAGTTATAGAGCTCGGCGGTTGACTCTGACAAAAGTCACTGAAGGACATATGCCTGTGGTTCCCAGGATCCTCTGGCATTCCATAGGGCTCAGTGCTAGAAGGCGGCATCAGCCATACATGGATGACTGAGGCCAGCCTGTAGTCACTGAAAGTAAGAGGGCGAGGCTGCCCACACAGTACCACATGGTGCCAAAGATAAATCCTCTTCTTTTGATTTCATGAGACTTGCTCATGAGGCAACTTATGTTAAAGGCACCTTAGAAAATTTGTTATAATTCAAACCTTAATGACATTCAGTGTAACATTTTACAGAAATTAACAGTTTGTCCAGCAAGCAGATGCCTGAAGTTTATGTGGCACTAATATTCAGCTAAGTAATTTGGGCCACTCAAACATCTGGCCACATAGAAACAGCGGGAAAACAGCTACTAATCTTTTGTTAGTATTCCTACAGATGCTCAAGCATCATGGTAGACTTGGAAGTGCATTCTAATGGCTCAAGACAGATTTCTCAATTGCAGCTGATGGCATGTGCCTCCTTTACCCCATTAGTGGGTAGGAGAGCCTTCATTAGTTTACTCTTATCTATGTCACTTTGTCTGCCACCTGTTTAAGCTCATCAGATGTAGACAAAGGCTTTATAGACAGAAGCATTATATTAAAGCTAATGTCACAAGAACTCTTTCTTAACTATTTAAGAAGTGAGAGAGAGAGAACTGAGAGAGAGAGAGAGAACTGCGTAAGTCCTAGAATATTTAAGGGATAAGAAAGTTCAGAGTTTGTAATTCTTTCTTAAAAAGCCCTAACATTCTTTCTTGCTCCTCTCACTTTTCCACAATTTCTGTTAGTAAGCTTGCATTCACTTTACTTACTCCCAACTGTGTCTGCATCTTTATTATGAATTGGTATGAGATCCTGAAATCAAAATTCACTGTCTCAAGCTTACCTTTGATGACAGCTGAGTTTTGGGCATAGTAAGTACTTGGCCCAGAAAAGGTCCATTATTCTTAAAACACTGCACCAACACCAAATATTCCAAAACACCTGGACCATCACAATTTAGACCAAAATACTATTATATGGAGATGTTTATGGAAGGCTTTTGACCTCAGTGAATATATCAATTCCCTTTCAAGTATATGAGAGCAAATATTTGACAACAACCACCTAGGAGAGGAAAGATTTACTTTAGCTCATGGTTTTAGTGGTTGCTTTGTCCCACAGGTATAAGCATAACATCATGATGGTGGGAGTGGTGGGCGAGAAGCTTTACTACCTCCTGGTAATTGAGGACTGTTGAGGTAGATAGAACAGGTCTCCGGGATAATACCTGAAATGAAAGCCCAATGACCTCCTCTTTCCAGTTAGCCTTACACCCTTGAAGTCTCCACAACTTCTCCAAAGAGTCCCACCAGATGGGGACTAAGTCTTCAAATGTGAACTACTGAGGGACACCTAACAGTAGATGAGTCACCTCTCTGTAGCTGTGACTAAACACTTAAGAGCAGAGAATTAGTTTGATTCACTCTTTCTGAGTCCACGGCTGCTAGGCCCTTTTGCTTCAGGCTTGTAATAGTTCAATATATCATTGTGGGAGGGGAAAAGCAGAAGATCTTTCATGACATGGTAGCTGGAAAGTGAGAGTGTATAAAGGAGGTCAAAGTCCCAACATCTCCCTAAGAGAACTTTCCACAGTCCCATTTTCCTCTAACTACACCCTCCCTACCTTTTAAAGATTCCACCACTTTTTAATTATACTAAAGGCTAGAGACTAAGGTTTAGTATATGGTGCTTTGGAAGATATGAGGATCCAAACCATAATGGATTATAAGATACTGTGAACAAAACATAAAATGTAATATGCTTTGGAGTCAAATGAAAATTTCCACAGGGATTGGATTTTAATTCCAAAACTATCAACTTATTCCTGGTTGTTTTATTTTTATTTATTCATTTTACATCCTTGTCCTAGACCCTTCCCCATTCTCCTCCTGGTCCCATCCACCCTCCCTGTTTTCCCTATTTCCTTTCCCCTACTCTTCAAAGAAGGGAACCCCCCCAGATCTCCCACCCCAGCATAATAAATTGCATCAGGACTGAGTGTATCCTTGTCCCCTGTGAATGGTATTCATCGGGAGTAGCAGTTCTCTGACAAAATTTTGGGATTACTTAGGTATACATACTATCACATCCTCTGCACATAGGAATACTTTGACTTCTTCCTTTCCAATTTGTATCCTCTTGATCTCCTTTATTTATCTTATTGCTCTGGCGAGGACTTCACATACTATTTTGAGGAGGTACAAAGTGAGTGGGCAGTCTTTTCTTAGCCTTGATGTTAGTGGAATAGCCTTAAATTTCTCTCCATTTAATTTGATGTTGGCTATAGGCTTTTTGTGTATTGTCCTTATTATGTTTAGGTATGTGCCTTATATCACTGATCTTTCCAAAACGTTTATCAGGAAGGGGTATTTGATTTTGTCAGATGCTTTTTTAGCATCTAATGAGATGATAACATGATTTTTTTTGTCTTTAATTTTGTTTATATGGTGGATTATGTTGATTTATTTTCTTTTTTTAATTTAATTTTATTTTTTCTTATCAGTTACATTTTATTAACTCTGTATCCCAGCTGTGTCCTGCTCCCTTATTTCCTCCCAATCCCACCCCCCTCCCTTATCTCCTCTCTGCCCCTTTCCAAGTCCACTGATAAGGGGGGACCTCCTCCCCATTCATTCGATCCTGTTTTATCAGGTATCTTCAGGACTGGCTGCAAAGCCCTCCTCTGTGGCCTAACAGGACTGCTCCTCCCTTGGGGGGTGGAGAGGTCAAAGAGCCAGTCATTGAGTTCCTGTTAGAAATAGTCCTTGTTCCCCTCACTATGAGAAACCAATTGGTTACTGAGCTACCACAGGCTACATCTGAGCAGAGGTTCTAGGTTATATCCATACATGGTCCTTGGTTAAATGACAATCTCTGAGAAGACCCTGTGCCCAGATATATTTGGTCCTTGTGGAGCTCCTATCCTTTCCCCATCATACTAACTCCCCTTCTTTCATATGCCGAAGGTTTGGTCATGAGTCTTTGTATCTGCTTTGGAAACACTGCTAGTTAGAGTCTTTCAGATCAGCTCAGTAGACTCCTGTCATACGTTCAATGCACATCCCATCTGTCTTTCTAAACAAGGATTGATCATCTTACCCCATGTCTGCTCTCTTGATTAACTTTTTTAGGTGTATAGATTTCATTTTGTTTGTCATATCTTATAGGTCTATATAAGTGAGTATATACCGTGTTTGTCTTTCTCCTTCTGGGATATTTTACTCAGAATGATCTTTTCTAGATCCCACCATTTGCCTGCAAATTTCATGATTTCCTCCATTTTGATTGCTGAGTAGTATTCCATTGTGTAAAAATACCACAATTTCTGTACCCATTCCTCCATTGATGGACATCTGGGTTGTTTCCAGGTTCTGGCTATTACAAATAAAGCTGCTATAAACATGGTTGAGCAAGTATCCCTTTTGTGTACTTGAGCAAACTTTGGGTATATACCTAGCAGTGGTATAGCTGGGTCTTGAGGAAGCACTATTCCTAATTGTCTTAGAAAGTGCCAGATAGATTTCCAGAGTGGTTGTACCAGTTTACATTCCCACCAGCAGTGGAGGAGGGTTCCCCTTTCTCCACAACCTCTCCAGCATGTGTTGTCCCTTGAGTTTTTCATCTTGGCCATTCTGATGGGTGTAAGGTGAAATCTCAGGGTCGTTTTGATTTGCATTTCCCTGATGGCTAATGTGGTTGAGCATTTCTTTAAGTGTTTCTCTGCCATTTGATATTCCTCTGTCGAGAATTCTCTGTTTAGCTCAGTTCCCCATTTTTTAATTGGATTACTTGGTTTGCTGCTTTTCAGCTTCTTTAGTTTTTTGTATATACTGGATATGAGTCCTCTGTCAGATAAAGGGTTAGTGAAGATCCTTTCCCAATCTGTAGGCAGTCGTTTTGTTTTGATGACGGTGTCCTTTGCTTTACAGAAGCTTTTCAGTTTCATGAGGTCCCATTTATTGATTGTTGCTCTTAGAGCCTGTGCTGTTGGTGTTCTGTTCAGGAAGTTGTCTCCTGTGCCAATGAGTTCTAGGCTGTTCCCCACTTTTTCTTCTAACAGATTTAGAGTATCTGGTTTTATGTTGAGGTCTTTGATCCACTTGGACTTTAGTTTTGTGCAGGGTGATAAATATGGATCTATTTTCATTTTTCTGCATGTACACATCCAGTTGGAACAGCACCATTTGTTGAAGATGTTGTATTTTTTCAACTGAATGGTTTTGGCTTTTTTGTCAAAAATCCAGTATTCATAGGTGTTTGGGTTTATTATGTTGAACCTGCATGGTTGGGCTGAAGCCTACTTGAACATGGTGGATGATATTTTTGATGTGATTTTGGATTCCCTTTACAGTGGTTTTGTTGAGTATTTTTGCATCAATGTTCATAAGAGATTTGTCTGAAATTTTCTCTTTGTTAGGTGTTCCTGTGGTTTAGGTATCAGATTGAGAGTGGTCTCGGAAAATAAATTTGGCAATGTTTCTTCTGTTTCTATTTTGTGAAATAGTTTGATGAGTATTGGTAATAGCTCTTCTTTGAAAGTTGTAGGATTCTACATAAAAACCAACATAGCTCTGGGCTTTTTTTTTGGATGGGAGACTTTTAATGACTGCTTCTAACTTCTTAATGGTTATAAGACTATTGAACTTGATTTAACTTTATTAAGTGGAATCTATCAAAAGATTGCCCATTTCATTTAGATTGTCCAATATGGAGTACAGGTTTTTGAAGTAAAACCTAATAATTCTTTGGATTTTCATCAGTGTCTGTGGTTATGGCCCCCTTTCAGTTTTTATTTTATTGATTTGGATGCTGTCTCTCTGCCTTTAGTTAGTTTGGCAGAGAGTAAGTGTTTGTTTATCTTGTTGATTTCCTCAAAGAACCAGCTCTTGGTTTTATTGATTCTTTTCATTGTTCTTTTTGTTTCTATTTTATAGATCTCAGCCCTGAGTTTGATTATTTCTTCCCATCTACTCCTCTTTGGTGTTTGCTTCTTTGTTTTTCTAGAGCTTTTAGATGAGCAGTCAAGTTGCTAGCATGAGCTCTCTCTAATTTCTTCATGAAAGCACTTGGTACTATAAACTTTTGTCTTAGCACTGCTTTCATTGTGTCCTATAAGTTTGGGTGTGTTGTGGCTTCATTTTCATTGATTTTAGTAAGTTTTTATTTTGTCTTCATTTCATCCCAGACCCAGTAGTCATTGAGTAGGGAGTGGTTCAGTTTTCATGAGTGTATAGATTTTTTTGTTATTTCTAATGTTTTTGAAATCCAGCTTTAATCATGGTGAGATGATAAGATATAATGTGCTAATTCAATTTTCTCTTTTGTTCTTTTTTCATTTTTTGTTTTTTATTTCTTAATTTTTAATTAATTAATTTATTTATATACCTTACATCTTAGCTGTAGCCCCTCCTTCTTTCTTTCCAGTCCCACCCTCCCTCTCCTATTCCTCAATAAAGGGGAACCACCATACACACTCACCCCAGCTCATCAAATCCCATGAGGACTGAGTTTATTCTCTTTCCCTAGGGCCTGGTAACGCACTCTAGTCAGGGTGAAGTGATAAAAAAGCAGGCAACAGAGTCCAAGTAAGAGACAGCTCCTGCTCTCCTTACAAGTGGACCCACATGAAGCCTGAGCTTCCTATAGGCTACTTATATTTAGAGGACCTAGGTCCAGTCTATGCATGGTCCTTGGTTGGTGCTTTAGACTCCATAGGCTTCTCTGGGCCCTGGTTAATTGGCTCTTGTTCACACAATCAATCAGTAAACAAAGCTTATGGAGTCTAATTCAATTCTCTAGTTTTGGTTGAGGCTTGCTTTATGACGAAGTATATGGTTGATTTTGAAGAAGGTTCCATAAGGTGCTGAGAAGAAGGTATATTCTTTTGTGTTTGGGTGAAAAGTTTTATAAAAATTTATTCATTACCTTTGATTCATGACCTTTGTTAATTTTAATATTTTTCTGTTTAGTTTCTTTCTTGATGATCTGTCCATTGGTGAGATAGGGATGTTGACTTTTCCCACTATAATATGTGGTGACCACATATAAGCTTGAATAGGTTTTTAGGTTTGTTTTTTTTTTAAACACATGTTGGTGCCCTTGTATTTGTCCTTTTGGTGGGGCTTTTCTTTGATGAAAAGGAAATGTCCTTTCCCATCTCTTTTAATTACTTTTGGTTGAAATTCTATTTTATTAGATATAAATTTCACTACTCCAGCTTGTTTCTTGGGTCTGTTTGCTTGGAAAATCTTTTTCCAACCATTTATTCTCAGGTAATGTCTATCTTTATTGCTGAGGGGTGTTTTTTGTATGCTGTAGAATATTATGTCCTCCTTAAGTCTCTATTCTGTTAGTCTGTGTCTTTTTATTGTAGAGTTATTGGTTGTGGTAATTTGTGTGTGTTTGTGTGTTTGTGTTGTTGTTGTTTTGCAGTGAAGTTATCTATACCCTGTGTGTCTAGGATGTAGTTAACTTCTTGGGTTTGAGTTTTCCTTCTATTATTTTCTGAAGGGCTGGGTTTGTACATAGATACTATTAATTTGGCTTTGTTGTGAAATATCTTGCTTTCTCCATTTATGGTGATTGAAAGTTTTGTTGGTTACAGTAGTCTTGGATGACATCTATGGTCTCTTCGGGTCTGCATGACATCTGCCAAGGTACTTCTAGATTTCATAGTCTCTATAGAGAAGTCAGGTTCAATACTGATAGGTCTACATTTATATGTTACTTGATATTTTTTCCTTGCTGCTTTTAATGTATATATATATATATATATATATATATATATATTTCTTTCTTTCTTTCTTTTTTGCACATTTAGTGTTTTGCTTGTTATGTGGAGGGAAAACTTTCTTTTTTAATCTAATTTATCTAATTTATTTTATCTAATTTATCCTGCAAGCCTCTTGTATATTTAAAGGCATTTCTTTCTGGGGGTGGGGTGTGAAATTTTCTTCTATGATTTTGTTGAAAATATTTTTCTGGTCCTTTTATTTCTTTTTCTTTTTTATTTCTTTTTTTTGCTTCTTTTTTATTTTTTTAATTATTTTTATATTAATCATAGGTTATTTACTGTGTATCCCAGCTGTATTCCACTCCCTTATTTTCTCCCAGTCCCATGCTCACTCCCTCATCTCCTCCCTGCCCCTTTCCAAGTCCACTGATAGGACCTCCTCCCCTTCCATCTGACCCTAGCTTATCAGGTTTCTTCAGGACTGGCTGCAATATGGAAGACAGGAATCTTCATTTTCTTCTATTCCTATTATTCTTGGGTTTCTTATTTTCATGTTGTCTTTGATTTCTTGTATGTTTTGTGTGGTGAATTTTTCTGTTATATTATTTTCTTTGACAGATGTATTGATTTTTTTAATTATATCTTCTGCACCTGAGCTGCTCTCCTCCATCTCTTGTAGTCTGTTGTTGATGCTTACCTCTGTAGCTCCTGTTCTTTTCCCTTAGTTTTTCATCTTCACAATTTTCTTGGTTTGTGTTTTCTTTACTGAGTATCTTTACATTTTCCGGTCTTGAACTGTTTTATTCATTTCCTTCACCAGTTTGATTGTATTTTCCTGTATATCTTTGAAGGCCTCTATTTGCTTGATTTTGTTTTTCTGTTTATTTTGTTTTGTTTGTTTGTGTTTTTGTTTTTGAAGGTTATATTCATTTCTCCTTTAAAGGCTTCTATTTGTTTGACTGTACTTCCTGCATTTCTTTGAGGAATTTGTTTCTTCTTTAAAGTCCTCTAACATCTTCATAAGCATAGATTTAAGGTCATTTTCCTGTGATTCAGCTGCAGTATGATATCTAATGTTTTTTCAGGTATTGGTGGAGCCATATTGCCCTGTTTTTGTTTGTTGTTGTTGTTAATTTTTTTTTTCTTAAGCAAACTTTTAGCCATCTGTTTGTTACTGGTTTTGGCTGGTGTTTCCTGGAGCCAGCTTGAATTTTCAGGCATGGCAGAGAACCCCTGCCTGGGTTGTATGCTGGAGGCTAGATCTCTGTGATATGTTTACAGCTTTTCTTTTCTTGTGTCAGAGTTAGACCTATAGGCAAGGGAATTAGGGTTTGGGTGTTTACCTTATGTGAACCTGAGGTTCCTTGGGTCGGCTTAGGGAAGCTGGTAGAGCTTTGAACCATCATCTGGCTCTTTTGGGTCTCTGGAATCAGAAATTGTTCTCAGGGGAGAGATTAGCTGGAAAGTCTGTGGCTGGTTCCATGCATTTCTCGATGTTGGGATTTCTTTTTCTTTCTCTGAGGAAACATGAACAGATGCTGGTGTTTTGAAATTAGCAATGTAGGCAGTTGCTACTTGCAGTTCCTGCTCTCTGGGTAGATACACAGATTTCGTAGGTGCTGGGCTCCACCATCTTGGAATCAGATTTTGTATGCTCCTATTGTCTAACTAGTCTGCACAGGGAGAAAGGTAGAACCCTAAGCTGGAGGCTGGGGTCCAGACCCCAGTGTTTAGAGGCTGCACTCTCCTCTGGTAAGTGGGAGGCAGAAGTCTGGTGTCAGGAGGCTGGAGTCTTGCTTCCCTGGTTGAGCTTAGGTAGGCAAAAGGCACCAGTGACCTTGTGACCCTTGTGTCTGGGAGTAGTCCACAGGAGTCTGGGACTGTGGGTGTCTAGTTCCTGGAACCCTCTTTTTTCCAGGAAATACAGAGGGTGAGATATTTGAATCTGCATCCAGGCTACACAAGTAGTCAACAGTCTCTGCTCACCTGCTTCCCAGATGCTGTGCACGCTGCGTGCTGCTTTCATGGATTCTCTCTTCTGGGCGGTTTTGGATGAACAGATTTAGGTCTCAAAGTTTCACTTTCTTTAGAGAGTAAAGTTTCAGTGGATCATAAGAATTGAAAAGAGCTGGGCAGTGTTGACACATGCTTTTAACCCTAATACACAGGAGGAAAGACAGGCAGATCTCTGGGTTTGAGGCCAGCCTGGTCTACAGAGTGAGTTCCAGGAGAGCCAAGACACAGAGAAATCCTGCTTGAAAAACAAACAAAACAAACATAGGATTGAGAAAATATGTGCAAAGCTCTCATCAGGTATATACTTATTTTCCTTGTATGAACTTATTATAATGTTGGTTTAACTTCATCAAACTTTCTAGTGGTAGGTGGGAAGTTAGTAAAGTATTTGTGACACAAGCATGGGGATTTGAATTCAATGGTAGCACCTGTATAAAAAAGCTAGATGTAGTGATATATGACTGTAATACCAGCCCTTGGAAGTTAGATACAGGCAGATCCATGGGATTCACTGAACAACCAGTCTAGTTGAATCAGTGAGCTCCAGTTTCTGTGAGATACTCTATCTCAAAAAAGACATCATGAGGTGACACTCATAACCAAGCCTGATGATTTGAGTCCAGTCCTTGGAACTTATACAGAAGAAAGAGAGAATAAAGTCCAAGTTGTCCTCTGAGATTTATGACTGTAGTGGTACAGAAATATACCCACAAGTAAATAAATATCAAAGAAAGTAAAGTAGATATCATCAAAAGCAGTGGTTCTCAACCTTCCTAATGCTGTAACCATTCAATACAGTTCTAGTGACCTCCAACCATTATTCATTGCTACTTTCATTATTCATTATTTCATTGCTATTTCATAACTATTTTTTCAAGAAAATACTCACAATGTGTGGCTATGGGAGACTATAAGAGAAAGCACTTCATGGAACATGGCTAGATGAAAGGTTAACTTTATCAGAGAGCTTGGCAAGAGCTGTCTCAGTGGAATTAGGAGATCAAAAGCAGACAGAGCAACTTGCATCATAGAGGAGAGAGAGAAAGACAGAGAGGGGGAGAGAGAGAAAGAGAGAGAGAGCCCTACTTTTGATGTTGATGCCAAGGACACATGACCAGATATATTACTTTTCCTGTTGCTATGATAAAATACCATAACAAAAGCAACTTAAAGAAGAGATGTTTTATTTTGGCTCACAGTGAGGGTGTTCTACATCATGCTAATGCCAGAAAAGTCATCATTGTAGGAGTTTGAAACAGGTGATCATTGTGTAAGCAGTCAGGAAGCAGAAAAATGATTTTTGTGCTCAGCTCATTTTCTTCTTTTAATGCAACCTGGGAATCTAGCTTCACACACGTACAGTGGTCCTTGGGCTGGCTTCAGATAACATAATGTATAACACCTCTCACAGATATAGTCACATGACATCCACAAGTAGGAACCAAAAGGAGATAAAGATTGGTGCTCACTTAGCTTTCACCTTTGTATTTAGTCCAGGGTTCCAGGCTAGGAAATGGTATTGCCCAGTACTTGTACTGGTACTTCAATGTTGCCCAGCCTCAAATAACCTAATCAAAGTAATCCCTCACTGTCATGGTTATTCTACTGATGATTTCTCATGTGTGTATTTCATGTGAGGCTTGTCCCACCGGTGGTCCTAGAGTGGCCACGCTGACAATGCTATTCATCAAAACAACATTGCTGTGTTTTCTACTGATGTTGATTTCAAACGGTGTCATTTACTCCATTTTTTTTTTTTGCTCACATAGATTCATATTATCTTTATCCCCAAGGAAAAACACATGTGTTGATGATCCATATTTCAGTTCAGTTCATAGCTTGTACCTGGCATGAACTGGGAAGTGTGAGCACTGCTGAAATGATGTAGTGGGTCTGTTGGGAAAAGTGAGGACAAGGAGATATCATTTCTCAGCAGAATAAACCACTGTCTCTAAGGAGCCTGATGGATGTTTTAAAGATGTTTGGGATCTGGCAATGCTATCAGAAGAACAACTAGCTACTTTTGGGGGTGGGGGGTATTAAGTCAATGATGGGAAGTTTGAGTTATAGCCCACTTATTACCAAAGGCCCAAATATGACAAAAGACATGTATCTGGAGGATATGTCATGGATAAAGAGTATGTTTGTGTCAAAATCATCAATGAATAGTGATTTCATTCCTTAGGGACAAATTTCTATTTTTTCATTCTGTAATCCTGTGAACTAAAAAATAAACTCTTTTTCTTCATTAGCTCTCATTGGCAATCCCTTTCCAAAGCCTCAAGAGGAAGAAAGTCATCATTGTATTCTGATCCTGAGCTGGAGGAATGGCTCAGCTGATAAAACAGTAGCTCGGCAAACATGAAAAGAAGAGCTTGGATCCACAGAACTTATGCAAATGCCGAGTGAGCATGACAATCCACCTATAATTTCAGCCTTGGAAGGCAGAGATGGCGATCCTCACGGCAAGACGAGTCACACTGACAAGCTCTGGGTTCTATTGAGAGACTCTGTCTCAGTGAGTAAGGTAATGAGTTACTAGCTTTGATTCCTGACATCAGCCTTGGGCCTCCGTATGCATGTGCACATGGCTACACATGTATAACACATACACACACAAACACAAACATACACAAAATATGCAAATACAATGCATGAATACCACATACACTTGAAAAAAAAATAACAGAATTGTTTTGTGACCTCTAAACTGTTGGGATGAGAAACTAAAGATTTCGTCAGCATCTATCAGATAGGAATAATATCACGAATATCACATTCTATCTAAGACAATTTTCATTTATTTATTAATTTTTTCCCCTCACAGCCTGGTCCCAGCTCTTTCTTTTCTCTCCTCCTATTCATGCTGCCACCCTTTCCCTTCATCCCCAATGTCTTTTTCCTCAGAGGAGGGAGGCCTTTAATGGGTATCAACATACCCAGGAACAAGTCTCATCAGGACTATGCGTACATCTCTCACTGGGGCCTGACAATGCAACTCAGCTAAGGGAAAAGGAATCCATGGCAGAAAACAGAGTCAGAGACAGTCCCTACTCCCATTGTTAGGGGACCCACATGTTGACCATACTGCACATCTGCTAAATATATGTTGGGGGGGTAGGTCTAGCCCATGTATGCTTTTTTTGGTTTGTGGTTCAGTCTGGTTCAGTCTCTGTAAGCCTACATAGGCCCAGGTTAGTTTACACTGTAGATCTTCTTGTGGTGTCCATGGCTCCTCCAGCTTCTTCTATCATAGTTTCCACTCTTTTATAGAACTCCCTGAACTCAGCTTATTGTTTGGCTATGGTTCTGTGCATCTCTTTCCACAAACCGCTTAAAGATACCCTTCAGAAGACAGTTATGCTGCTAGATTCCTGTCTGCAATCATAGTATAGTATCTATTTAGTGACAGGGGTTGGCTGTCACTATACAGATACTATACATCTCCCACTCCCATGGGGTGGGTCTCAAGTTGGGCTAGTCACTGGTTTGCCATTCCCTCAATCTCTGCTCCATCTTTACCCCTCCACTTCTTGCAGACAAGACAAATTTGGGACCTAAGGTTTTATTGATCATGTTATCTAAGACTTTTTAAAATAAATAGCTATGGAGCCACCTCAAAATCCCTCTCCTTACCCTGCAAGAAAAATCCTTAGGATTCAGCTTCCCCCAGCCTGGGTGGTGCAGCTTCAACACCCCAATATATCTAAGCACCTCCTTTCCAGGGAAACAGCATAAAGGAAGAAATATATAGTGCTGTTGTTAGAGAATTTCTTGCTTTAGAATGTGCTTGTTTACATTTGGATGTGGCCTATAATACTTATCTATTATAAGTGTGGTTTCAATGTGAAAGCTCCCCAAAGAATCATGTTGGAATGCGCTTCGAGCTCATAGCACAGTTTGAGAAAATTTGGAAACTTTGAGAGATGATCTTCACTGGAGCAAGTAGACCACTCGGGGAGGGGCTTGCAATATGGCCCAGCCTCGTTTCCTGTTTACTGTCTACTCCCTGTCTGGTAATGCAGTATGGTCAGGTGGCATCTTGTTCCTCTCAGCATCCCTTCTCTGTTATTAAGAGATGAAGAGCTTCAAACCCTGAGACAAACTAAGCCTTTCTTCTCTTAAGTAGTTTCTTGTTAGGTGTTTTGTAAAGCCAGGAAGACAGTTAACTAGTAACTAGCAAGAAAGACAAAGGACCTATGTCTGCACATGATCAGAAACATAAGGGTAGAAGATAAGCTAAGGGGTCTGAGGAACCTCCTGAAGCAGATTTGACCAAAACTGTAACGGCACTTTGGCAAATTAATCTGCTCACTGAGTTTCAGTGTTTCCTGGGTGGCACAGGAACAACAAAGCTGCTTCTCATCTGGTGAATGTGACAAGAACATGAGTAATAAGTACTCGGAACTGATCCTGAGCTCTGTAAACATGAACATCACAGTTCCTGGCTTGAGCAATAGCATAAAATTACTTCACACAGTTTATTTTACATGTGGCATGAAAATCTAGTCAGGAGGAGGGTTTCACAGTCAACTTTATTATTAGACTTTAGACTGAACGTTAGCAATGGAAATGAGCAATTTGGAAAAGTGTGCCTGTTAGACTCTAATAATTCCACATTAGTTTCCACTTGACTAAAGTTTTCCGGTCTCCATTTGTGAGGTCAATTTTGAGAATATGCTTGATTCATAAGGTTCCTTTCTTGCATCACTAGACACATCTTTCTAATTATTTAAAAATCCTGTGTAGCGGCTCTTCTCACATTGCATTACGAGATCACACTGGGCCGTGTGAATGTAAAACATCAGGTAATTTGCAATTCAGCCACCGGCTTCTGTGGTGTTATGGATGGTTTGGAAATGGACTCTATAATCACATCACCCGAAAGCACAGGTAACAAAGGAGCTGCTTGGCACTGAGCTTCTACTCTGAAGTGTATTTTATCCTATGTTCAAATACACAAATAAACATGGTATCAAGAATTATAGCATTTTTACATATATGTATACTTTCTTGCCCTTTCTTATAACACCAAAGCAATGTGTTAAAGGACTCAGGGCTGGGAAAAGGCTCACTTGATAAAGTACTTGCCTTGCAAGTATGCCCTGAGTGCAGCACATCCAGATCTATGTGTGGTGGTACATCCTTAAAATTCCAACCCTAGGGAGGCACCACAGATAGATTCCTGGCTTTTGTTCTCCACCAAGCCTAATTGACTGAGAAAGCTCCAACACAATAATATTTTCTGTCTCAAACATAGAAAATGGCTATCCTCTGAGGCACAACAGTTGAGGCTGACCTTTGACTTCTGTGAGCATGTGCACACATTTACAGGTGTATATGCACACATGTACAGACAGATACACACACATGAACATACACACATTCAAAGACATCAACGAACAATGTAAGGAAATACTCAGAGCAGCTGACTATAATTTCAAATACTGAAAGATATAAATACATTTATTGTCTCATCTATCTATAAAGCAACTGTTATATGCTAGCATTCAAATATATTTCTAATATAATATCTTGATTAAAACTGAGATGCTCCTATTTTCGTTTTCTTCTGATGTACATCCTCTTTGCCTTTCAGGATGGGGATTGAACATTTTAGTTAGGGTCCTCTCTTTTGCTTAGTTTGTTTAGATGTACAGCTTTTAGTGGGTTTATTCTATATTGTATGTTTATATGAGTGAGTATATACCGTGAGTGTCTTTTTGCTTCTGGGTCAACTCACTCAGGATGATCCTTTCCAGGTCCCACCATTTACCTGCAAATTTCATGATTTCCTTATTTTTCATTGCTGAGTAATACTCCATTGTATAGATGTACCACAGTTTCTGCATCCATTCTTCAGTTGAGGGGCATCTGGGTTGTTTCCAGCTTCTGGCTATTACAAATAAAGCTGCTACAAACATGGTTGAACAAATGTCCTTGTTGTGTACTTGCGCCTCTTTTGGGTATATGCCTAGGAGTGGTATGGCTGGATCTTGAGGAAGCGCTATTCCTAGTTGTCTGAGAAAGCGCCAGATTGATTTCCAGAGTGGTTGTACCAGTTTACATTCCCACCAGCAGTGGAGAAGCGTTCCCCTTTCTCCACAACCTCTCCAGCATGTGTTGTCCCTTGAGATTTTCATCTTGGCCATTCTGATGGGTGTAAGGTGAAATCTCAGGGTTGTTTTGATTTGCATTTCCCTAATGGCTAATGAGGTTGAGCATTTCTTTAAGTGCTTCTCTGCCGTTCGATATTCCTCTGCAGAGAAACCTCGGAACCCGCTACAGAGGGCCTCTGAAAGCCAGAAGAAAACAGGAAACAACCTTGAAACCTGCCACAGAGGGCCTCTGAAAGCTTCTGCAGTATAGACTGTCAAAGCAGATGCTGAGCCTGATGGCCAACTGATGGGCAGAGTGAATGGAATTTTATGTAAGAAGTGGGAAATAGTAAGAGCTAGAGGGAACGGGAACTCCACAAGCAGAGCAACAGAACAAGATAATTTGAACACAGGGAACTTCCCAGAGACTCCTACTCCAACCAAGGACTATTTGTGGAGATGACCTGGAACCCCTGCACAGGTGTAGCCCATGGCAGTTCAATGTCCAAGTGGGTTACATAGTAATGGGAAGAGGGACTGCCTCTGACATAATCTGATTGGCCTGCTCTTTGATCACTTCCCCCTGGGGGGGGAGCAGCCTTACCAGGCCACAGTAGAGGACAATGCAGCCACTTTTGATGAGAACTGATAGACTAAGATCAGAAAGAAGGAGAGGAGGACCTCCCCTATCAGTGGACTTGGGGAGTGGCATGCATGCAGAAAGGGGAGGGAGGGTGGGATTGGCAGGGGAGGAGGGAGGGGCTTATGGGGGGATACAAAATGAATAAAGTGTAATTAATAAAAAATAAATAAAAGATTTAAAAAAAAAAGCTATAATGAATCTGAATGGAAATGGGACAGAAATCATTTTCCTAGAATATGGATGGCATCACGACAATGATAGTTTAGATTTAAAAAAAAAAAAAAAAACTGAGATGCTCTCCTGGTGGCCTCCATCACAGCCCACGAAATCAACTAAGCAGGCCTCATATGGATTCAGAGACTGAAACATCAAGCAAGGGACAGGGTTTATGTCAGACGCTCTGTGTAAATGTAATGGTTGTTAGCTTGGTGTTTTGTGGGACTCCCAAAGTGGGAGCAGGTCTATAGCTGGTATTTTTGCCTGCTGTTAAGGCTCTTTTCCTCCTATTGGGTTGCCTTGTCCTGTCTCCATAGGAGGGTTTTTGACTTTTCTCTTTGTATTTTCTGTCCTGCTTGGCTGCTGTCTCTTGGAGGCTTGCTCTTTTTAGAAGAAGAAATGAAGCAGCAGTGGATCTAGGAGGGAGGGCCAGCTAGGAGGTGTGGAGCGAGGGGAAACTGTGGTTAGAATAAATTGTATGAGAGCAGACTCTATTTTCAATTTATAAAAAGGAAAAATCTCGGAGTAACATAATATGCTATCAAGGTGAAAACTTGCTACTTGATATTTAGCAGAACATTTTTTTTTAATTATTTTTATAAGTAAACTCACAATGTTTAACATCTCTGGGTTTGATCTCCAGCATATAAGTCAGGCATGCTGGTGCATTCCTGTAATAGCAATAAGTGAGTAATGGATATAGGATGACCATAATTTCAAATACATTCTCAGCTACCTAGCATGTTCAAGGCTAGTCTGGGATATATTTTATAAGACCCTGTCTCAAAAAAAAAAAAATCACAAACAACTTACACATTCCTTAAAGTCTCATTTTTAGTAGAATCACTGCAAAAAGGTTACAGGACTTCACAATGTGAAGAGACTTTGTCTGGAAAGTCAGTAGAAATAGAAATGAGGTAGACAGATGTAGATCTATGAAATCAAAGCCTTCGGGTGCTAGAGTTTTGTGACATCTCTTAAAATATTCTGAATAACTGAACATGCTAAATTGAAAAAAATTATACTCACCCAACTTAACCTCAACAGATAGGCTCCAAACCTTTCATTGCTGCTTATGGGACTGCTTGCACACAACGCAGTCAGTAGCTGATGGCCATAAAACATTTTGAAGGTTGCTGTGCAAACTGCAATGTGCTGGAAATAGAAAAGCACATTGAATATTAAACACTTTTCTATTAGAAAACATAAAATATTTCAATGATAGTTCCTACAAATTATATATTAAAATTACTATGAGGTGACATATAGAAAATATATTTAATTTTTTATTTCTGAAATTCAAGTGTGTTATCTGTGTACACAAATAATGTATTATTGTGTGTATGAATGTAGGAAGATGTAAATGTGTATGTGAGTGTATGGAGGCCAGAGGACTCTAAAATGAGTGTCTCCCTTCATCATTTCCACCTTAATATTTGAAACAGGGCTTCTCAGTGAACCTGGATATCACTAATTTAGCAATGACATACCAAGGATATGCCTGTCTTTATGTCCTCAGCACTGGGATTACAAGCATATGCTGCTATATCTTATTTACTGAACAGTCACTGTGGATTCAAACTCAAAGTCTTCGTACTCATTCAGAAAGGACTTTACTCAGTGAGCCATCTCCTGAGCCTTCTTATTAATTTTTGTTATTGTGACTACTAGAATATTTAAGGCTATATATCTAGCTATCATTTGAACTCATACTATATTTTTTTCTTTCATGGTCTCTTTAGGATATTTACTTTTTCAAAACATGTTTAGCTTACTGAGGTATAATTGACACCTGTATATTTAAGGTGTGCTGTTGATGAATGTATGTACTTCTAAGCAATTAAACTATTTAGCGAAGTAATTTATTCATTTATTTTTCAGTTTTAATTTTGCTTTAAGAAACTATATTCAGAAAATTTCAAGTAGATAATACTTCAAATTCTTTGTGTCTTAGCTTACTTATATATTGCTGTGATAAAATACCTTGACAAAGCAATCTTTAATAAGGTTTTACCCTGCCTCAGCACATGGACTCCTGGTGCTGAAGTGAAGGCAGCAGAAGCTTCAAGCAGCTGGCCACATCGCATCCTCAACTGGCAATTAGAGAGAAACTGATGCTAGTGCTCGGTTCTTGTTCTTCTTTCACAGTCCAGAAGCTCATCCCAGGGAATGATGTCACTCACAGTAGAGAGGTCTTCCCTCAGTTAAGTTACTCAAAGTACATGCCCTCACAAGTTTGACTAAAAGCACATCTTCTGAGTGACTCTAGAGTTCATCAAGTTTTCAGCTGAGGTTTACTATAGGCTGTTGTTACCCACTTGGGTTCTCAATCTCTGGCACTTCTTCATCTACAAGCTTTCTGCCTTTGGACCCATAGTTCCTCAATAGCCACTCCCTAACACACCCCACATAGCTACCATTCTACTCTCTGCTTCTATATGCTTGGTTTTAGATTCCCCATATAAGTAAGGTCATGTCATACTTGTTTGTAACTCGCTAAGTTTATCAAAGTATTCTCTAATGTCAACACTATGACTAAGAGTGATGAAGTGAATAATACTCATAGGCACATAATTCTGTTATTGTTCCACTCTGTTGTAGATAGGTATTTTGAATGAATTTCCCTTCAAGATACAGACTTCTTTTCTGCACATGCCCAACAGTGCCATTGTTGGTCATCTGCTGCTTCTGCTTTCACTGTTTCTAAGGAATCTCCAGGCTGTTTTCCATGAAACAGATGGAAGGGCACTCATGCTTATAGATTAGAATAATAAACATTGTTTAGAAGCTCCATGGTCAACTGATCCTTCACAAAGATGTCAATAACATATGTTAGGGAATGAGTGGGTATACCCAGTGGGTGTGAGAAGCTGGATTTCAAATAGAGAAGGCAGAAGTGGAAATATCTCACCAGATACACAAAGGTCAGCTCAAAATGTATTGAAGACATAAACTTAGGCTGCCAGGCCATGACACTACGGAAAGAAAACAGAAAAGCTGCCAAGTATTCCTTTTGTCAAATTTTTAGTTAACACGTTAAAAGCAGGGGCTAGGGAGATAGCTCAGTGAGGAAGCTGTTTGTCCTATAAGCATGAGGAGCTAAGTTCTATCCCTAGTAATTACATAAAAAGCCATGGAGGTAGTGGTGCACATCTATAATTCAGCACTAAGAAAAAAAGAGGTGGGCAGATTCCTGAATCTAGCTGGCTCATCAGCCTCACCCTGTCAGTGAGTCCTAGGCTGGTGAGAGACCTTGTCTGGGAAAACAAGGTATATTGTACACAATTAACCACGTCCAAGGTTGAACTCTGGCCTGTATCTTCATGTGCATATATATGTACACACACAGGAGAAGGGGGCAGAGAAAGAGAAAGAAAGGAGCAGAGAGAGAGAGAGAGAGAGAGAGAGAGAGAGCCAGAAAAGGGAAAAGAAAGAACTGAAAAAAAAATGTCAAAAGCAGACAGCAAATACAAAGGTCGAGAAGATTGTCTCAAGCTAAACCCTTCCTTCCTAAACAATAAGAAAAATATCAAGGCAAACTATCAGTAAATTGATAAGCAACCGGTACAATGGGGTAAATATTTGGAAAGAATACCCCAAACATATAAGAAATCAATAAATCTCAAAAGCAAGAGCAAAGAGAAAACAACAAATAACAAATAATCTTTAAAATTGAGCAATTGATCTGAAAAGACATTTCTCAGAAGACTTAAAACCTCTACATGAAAATGGGTGTAGAATCACAAGTTATCTGAAAAATAAACAGCAGAACTGCAATGAGTCATAAGTGTAGACCTGTGATAATAAATGTAATTTTTCAACTTTAAAATTATACCTAATAATCTGTACATGTGTGTATGTAGGTGGATGGGATCATACCATGGCACAAGTGTGGAGGTCAATGGACAAGCTTTGGAAGCCAGTTCTCTCCATCTTCCGTGTGGCATCCAAGGATGTAATTCATGACATCAGACTTACATGCTAGGCCACCCTGTTGGCTCCAAATGTCTGCTATTAAAAAGATGAGGCCTAATGAGTGCAGGTGAGAGAGTAGAGAACAGAGAACAGTGGACCCTGTTATGTTTCCCATGAACATAGCTGTCCTAGACCTATCATTCCCCTTGGAAAAGTTTGACACATCCATCAGGAAGCAAAGTAGCACCTGAAATTTCCTGAAAGAGGAAATATATCCCTGCACCAATTATTCTAACAAAAATAAATGTTACTGCTCCATTGAAACTAATTATCTTTTGTGGTCTTGGCCTCAGACCTAAAACCATGTGTCAATTGCTGCTTTGGTTTCAAAACATAAACTTCATGATATTAGCTGTAACAGTTGCTTGACTTGCATCTATTGATCATAGCTCTTTACCTCCTTACATCCCCACTGTCTTCTCCATCTCACAGCTGGCAGCAGAGCTGGATAGCTAATTCATACCAACCTTACATAAAGGGGGAGTACTGGAAGGAGGAAAGAGGTTAGGGCTGGGGCTTGATCAAAGGAAAGTGAAAATTGGCAGATGGTGTGCTTTCAGTGTGATTTGTCTGCACTAAAACTCATGTTGAAGCTTGCAGCAAGGTCAGAGTAGAAGCTAGTGGAAGAGGCTTTGAGTATTAGGTAATTGTATTAGTGAAGTTTGCAGTGGTGTCAGGGTGGGAGCTAGAGGAGAGATTTCAGTCTCAGATAATTGTACTAGTTCCTTTTTTCATTGCAATGAGAATATAACTGATAAAATTCAAATTAGGCATGGAAGAGTTTATGTGACATGCTTCCTCTGGGGTCAGCATTGTGGCAGTGTTTCTACAGTCAGCAGAGAGAGATCAATTCTGGGACTAAACTTGCTTCTTTTGTGCTGTCTTCAATTCCCGCCCATAGAAGAACCACCTGTCTTTAGACAGGATCTTCTCTTGTCAGTTAATTATAATCCTGAACCCCCCTCCAGAGCTTATGTGATTGGAGATCTTGTCAGACTGACCAGCAATACTAACTACCATAGTTATGGATCTTCTGTTGTGAGATTTTTTTCCTTGGGAGCCATGAACAACCATCTGTTCACTCAGACGAGGGACTGGTGACAAACCAAAGATCCCGCCCAAGTCTAGCTTAGTGAAGAGTAAGATGACTGTAGTTAGAAGAGCAGGGGTGAGGGTTGCTTACAGCATGGGGAGGGGTTACCTATAGCAACACAGGCGACTCGGCTGCACCACTGAAAGCCCACCATGCATGGGTGACAGCTGTAGGGGAATGCAGAAATGTATCTTTGGAGCTCCATATATAATTTGCAGACAGCTCCTATCAAAAAATAGGCTCCTTAAAACTGCTTCTGTTAGGCCACAGAGGAGGACTTTGCAGCCAGTCCTGAAAATGCCTGACAAAATGGAGTCAGATGAAAGGGGAGGAGGTCCTCCCCTATCAGTGGAGTTGGAAAGGGGCAGGGAGGAGATAAGGGAGGGAGGGTGGGATTGGGGAGAGAATGAGGGAGTGGGATACAGCTGGGATACAGAATTAACAAAATGTAACTAATAAGAAAAATAAAATTAAAAAAAAATTACATACTGAAAAAAAAATTGCTTCTTGGATTCATACCTTTGGTGAAGGACTTTGTGAACCTGGAAACTTTCTGAGGTTTTTAATTTTCGTTTGATTCTTGGGCTTTGAATAATTCTCTGGATTCTCTTTTTCCTCCTGGACATAGTGCTTCAATTCAGAGATAGACAGCTGCTACCACACTTCTCCTCGCAAACCTAACAGAGGGCTTGCTTTCTTGAGCTAGTGGGACTGGATTAAGAGTTTCGATCAGTTTGCTATAAAGCAACATTATCTTTCTTCTGTCTCCTCCCCAAGTTTTTCCTTCCCTTCCACTTTGCCTCATGAAATTAAAGCAACACAAGACACTTACTATATAAGGCACCTGCAGATGCAAGGAAAAATACCACTGACCCAAGTAATGGTCAAATTAAGCAATCTTTATTCATGCACACATCAGAGCTGAATCTATGGCTGTCTCTTCCTAAATCAGGCTTCATGAGAACATCCCTGAGCCATTTTCTCAGCCTCCTTTTATAGGAATTTTGCCAAAATTTTATAGAAGCAAGACCAGGAAATCATCCTGGGACATTTTTAAATGAATATTCTGTGGTTCCTGTGGTGGAGCACAACCCATCTCTGAAAATCAGAAACTCAAGTTTAATAGAAGAGAGAAACTCAGTTTAGCTACAGACTCAAAATGATTCCCAGGAATAAAGTGAAGTTGGTAGGTTCTTGAGTCACCTTATTTTGGACTCTGAGAAAATAAGTATGAGCCTTCAAGATCATTACCCAAATGAAGATAGTTTATATCATCTTCCTGAAATATCCAATGTATTGTTTACCTTTTATTATGTTTCATGCTGTAACACATAACTGAGAGGAGTCGATGAAAAGAAGAGTTATTCTAGCTAAAAATTGCAGCGAGATATATTGAATCACTGAAAGGAAAGAATGAAAACAGAAGCAGGGCCGTTGGTTAGTAATAAGAGGGTAGATATAAGGTAGAACTAGGCTGTATAGCCTCTAGTAAAATCCTAATGAACTTCCCCCAGTAACCATCTCAAGGTTCCCCCACCTTACCTAACAGTGTCTTTAGTTGGTGGCCAAGTATTCAAACAAAAGTGCCTATGTGGGACATTTTTAAATTCAAATCACAACTCTATGTCTCAAGAATCATGTTATAGTCAGCAGAAATTGAACTAAAATGGCACACATACAGACACATCCCTATAGCTTTTATTCTCAGCACAGTTATGTGGAGAAGTGCTGCTCGCTATACCAAGTATACATGCTGGATAAGTACATATGCTCAGCAACAGATTCACATACAGAACTCAGTGATCTAGTGACTTCCCTCAGCTGGCCTCTGCCTTGCTGCCTAGTCCTATAACTATTTGATTTTAAATATAAGATGGGAACATGTGGTGAGACAGCGGCAGAAAAAGTACAAGAGGTGAACAGACTGAGAAAGAGTGCTGGGATCATGTGTCCTCTTGTGGCCTCATGACATAGCAAAGTAACAGGTATTTCTTCAATTAAAACATGGGTTTGAGAGCTGCCTCAGTTAATAAAGCATTTGCTTGGCAAGCTTGACAGCACATACTTGTAATTCCAGTGTTGGGGATGTAGAGACAGCTAGATGTCTGAGGCTCACTGCCCAGCTAGAGTATTTGGTGAATTTCAGATTATTTAAAATCAAACAAACAAAAACTGTATCAGAACTGAGGCTAGACATTACCTGAAAAATGGTAACCAAATTTGTCCTCTGTACTACACACACAGGAGAGAGAGAGAGAAAGAAAGAAAGAGAGACAGAGAGACAGAGAGAAAGATGGAGAGAGAGCGCATGTATGCACGCAATAGAGAGAATTGTCAACTTCAAATTAAAGTGCTTTTCTTAATTCCATGTAAAATAAGGACACTAACTTTTCTAAAGTTCAATTCCAAAATACAGTTGATTTTCTCTAGTTGGACTAAAATAACTTCAGTAAGTGCCAATTGACCCATTTTTTTCACCTATACTTAGCGACAAAATAAAGTTCTTCCAAGAGACAGATCCTCTGACTTATTCTTAGGTCATCTCCCACTATTTTCAAGTGTGAGAGAAAAGCTGGCTTATTAGTACTGTGGTGATGCAGTGTGGGAAGACTTCGCATCCCATTTTACTTTGTTGTTTGGCATTTTCCTCTATAACGTGTAATCTCCTGAGAGAAGCTAATCTCCAGCTCATCCCACTCAGTGGGAAGTAAAGTAACTGCTAATCATCTCATCATGAATCCATGAGCACAGCAAAATTTGATATGGGTGTTTAGTGTATGCCATTAATGAACTAACACTCATTCTTCACGGTGTAAATCTAAGGTGATTATCTACCTAATGTCTGCACCAAGGATAAGGCTATGAATAGAGAGGGAAGTTCCCCCAACTGCCTATAAGCAGCTGAGAAATGGTAAGGTCACATTCTCATCATATCAAGGGAAAGGAAGTTTCTGGAAAAAGATCATTTAAGAAGCTACATGAAATGTAAGTGTACTGGGCTAGGAGAATGGTTCAGTGGACTTTGCATGTGTCACACATATATGACAAACTGAGTTTCAGGACTCATTTAAGGCAGCTTTAGTGTTGACCATCTGGAACCCCAGAACTCCTTCAGTGATTGGGGAGGTCATGGAACCAAGAGAATACTTAGAAGTTCTTGGATTAGCTAGCCTTTTGTAAAGGGTACAAGAAACTGGAGACACTGTTATAAATGAGTAAGACAGTGAGGGCCAAACTTCTGATCAACACTCAGGCTCAATGGCAGATGCATGTCACATTAATACATACAAATGTACATATATACATGCTCTACACAGAAAGATAAAAATGTAAAAATAAAATGTGCTATAGCAATATGAGGGATTCTTCCAAGAGCAAAACCACACACTTCAATGTCCATGGCTGAATCCAAATCATAGACAGGTTTTCTTAAGCTTATTCAGTACTTTTTATAAAAAACAAATTTGTTGCCAAAAACTAAAACTTGGCAGGGTGCACATAAAGATGCAAGGCACATCTTTTACTTTTGACAAAGATGCCAATCTAACCAAGTTCCATATGGCTTCTGTTGGATAGAGGACGGGGAACCTGAACCTCTAGATCCTCCGATGTCCCCATCTCACCTCTTCCTCAGCTCACCACTTGAAGCCGCATGGGTTTGTGTTCCCAGACAGTGTTTCCATATTCTAACTGTGCTTGGCCTTGTAGTGAGCACTTCAACACCAAGAGGTGTTCTTGGACAAGGGTTCTTCAAGTGAGCCGCACCCTAGAATTATGAAGTGGGCACTTTATTATGTTGCCTATTGTGATAAGCTCATTTTTAAAAATGTATATTTATTTTTTTACACTTTTTATTTTTTATTTTAATCACAGGTTATTTACTTCCTATCCCAGCTGTAGCCCCCTCCCTCATTCCCTCCCAATCCCACCCTCCCTCACTCATCTCCTCCCTGCCCCTTTCCAAGTCCACTGATAGGGGAGGTCTTCCTCCCCTTCCATCTGACCCTAGCTTATCAGGTATCTAGGGAGGAGCAGCCTTGCTAGGCCACAGAGGAGGACATTGCAGCCAGTCCTGAAGATACCTGATAAGCTGGGGTCAGATGATAAACTCTTATAAAAGCAAGGAAAGAAGGATTGTTTTGGATCACAGTTCCAGGCTGCAGTCCAATATGATAGGGAAATCACAGTAACAGGAGGCTGAGGTGTTGATCTGGCAGCCTCAGTTAGGAAGCAGAGCTGTGATGAATGCTAGGACTCAATTTCCTGTCTTTTTCAATCAGTCTGTGTGCCCAACACAGGGAATGGTGCTTCCAAACCTTAAGGTGTGTCTGCCAACCTTAATTAATGTAATCAAGGTAATCCTTCATAGAAACCCTCAGAAGCTAACCCAATCCAGATAATCCCTCACAGGTTAGGCTGGAAACTCATCTCTTAGATGATTCGAAGTTCTGTCCTGTGGACAAACAACATTGGCCACCACAGGCATTAAATATTTTAATGCCCAGGCCAGACACCATACAAAGACGATAAAGCAGTCAAGTGTGAGTGGTTTTAAAAGTTCTCTGGCCTCAGATAATCAAGGGGCAGCAAGAGCAGCAGAGTGGCAGATGGGAAGGAATACAGGTGGAAGGGAGTTACCTCAGAAGTCACCAGGGCTGTTTGGAATGAGAGCAGATCCACCTGCTGCTTCCTCTTCCCCACTCCAAGCCAAGTCTCCTGTAGCCTGTCTCTGGTCAGAGTGGATAAGCAGGTTTGCCATGACTCTAACTTTTCCAGAGTTCTCTCCCTTGCAGCTGTGAGATGACCTTGAGTTATAACTCTACCCTGTGACTTCATACATGTAGGTTAGGCCACACACTACGGCACTTGTTCTGCCTTTCCTGCAATCCTAAAAGAATAAGAAACTTGCTTGGTTCTCGTTATCTGAAGTGACCTGAGATACATGGAAGCTTCTACCCCATTTTTAGGGCTCCTCAAAGCTTAGCTTGATCAGGATGCTCTGTCTTTTCAAATATTCTGGAAACTAAAGGAGACATCCCTTCAGTACACCTGCCACGCTACCCACAATGGCTGTCCCTCCTTTGCAAAGGCCTACAGGTGTGCTTTCTCTCTCAGGCCGTGGTGCTGTAACTCTCCTAATAAGGTCCACCTGAAGGGCAATTCATCTCTACTTCCTTTCTACAAACTCCCTGCTCTTTCTCTTCTACTTTTAATTTTTTTTTTAATTTTTATTTTATCTGTTTCTAAGAGTTCTGCATGTCTATATATGAGCCATATGAATGCAGTGCACACAGAGAGGCCAGAAGAGGGCATCACATCACCTAGAGCTGCAGTTACAGCAAAGAGCCACCTACAGGTCTTAGGGACTGAACCTGAGTCCTCTGCAAGAGCAGCAAATGCTCTTAACCGCTGAGCCATCTCTATCCCCAACCCCTGCTCTTTTGAGTAGTTACATGTTAGAAATAACCTAGGTAAGCTGGATATCAACTGCCATCGTGGCTGTAACACCAGCTAGCTATTCTGATTTGGATCATCTAGTATTCTATCAGGTCTGCAGGACTTTATAATAATATAATTATAATAATAATTATTATTATAGCTGCCTAGTTTGAGAAAAATTTAGGTTTAACCATCACAGACTTAGAGCATTTACAAGAGCCAACAATGTTCAACTGGGCTGGGGACATTTAATCATCTGGTAAATGAGCAGACACCTAGGCTGTGGCTGAACAGATCAGTTACTTTAAGTATATTTGACTTTTGCACTGTGCCTCAATTTGGCCTTCATCTTTTTTTAGCTTTTTATTTCTTACCAAAAGTTGTCAATTCTCCAAAATTAGAGTACATATTTATAATTGGCAAGTTTTCCAGTAACATTTAACTTTAAACCTATATTTTAAGTGCCGACCAGCTGCTTATTTTTGTCTTGCTACTGCTCTGTCTCCAGAGGCTAGTGAGGAGCTCAGCACCTGTTAGATTATCAAAAATATTGAACTTAGAGGGTATCTAAAAAAAAACTTTTACTTTGTCCTTGACTCTATGTTTTCTATGACTTTATTTGCAGTCTTAAAATATAAAAGTGTAATGTGGAAAGTGATTTTTTTCATTGTTGTGTTATATTATTTATTTCTTTCAAGGGGGTCTCTCCACATCATGAAGCTCATGCTGACCTAGGACTGGTGACCTGCCAGCTTTCAGTATACTAAGATTATCACACCCAATTATACAATCTTTTCATAGTTTTCTTCAAGTCCTAATACATGGCTCTGTCTCAAATAGCTATTTCTAAAACTTTTTAACAATTTCAATTTAATTACAGAAAAATCAAATACCTATTCTATCTGTGCATAATCCTTTTTCCCCCTTTCTGTATCTCCAGTCTGTAGCTCTCTTGGAAGGTTATCAAAGGTTAGTTCACTCCCACACCACACTGTTAACACTGCCAAAGGAGGAATAAACACCAGGACCAAAAAAGAAAAAAGTGGTAATTGGTTCTGGATGAGGCTCTGTTGGTAGGGTTTGCTTGGAGTCAGGGACTCCCAGCCCTAGTACTAAATATGCTGGAGTGATGATATAGTGCCAGTATCGACTTTCTAAACAGACTGTAGCAACAACAGCTTCCCTTCTCATCTCCCTACCGCTGCTTCCCCACATTCCTTTCACCTTGAGGTCAAGGCCATTTTCCTGACATGTTCTGCTGTGCCTGTTTCCCCAATACTGGAAGACTATGTCGAAATAATTTACTCAGAAAGGTTTTGAATCACCACCTTTGGTTAAGGTAATTAAGAGAACAGTGAGACCTTGGCCAAGAGCAAAATCCTACATGGGAAAGGCTCTTCATGCGGTAGCAAAGGAGTGCAGGAATTTGAAATGCAAAAAGTTCCAATCACCCCTTGGCCAGGCCAAGAGATTTTTTTTTTTTTTCTCAATGTAAACTTGGAGTTTGTGAAGTATCACTGGATGCCAAACCTTACATATCAGGAGCCTTTCTGTGAGAAAAAGAGGACCTTTTTGGTGTTGTAAACACTTTATGGAGAATAATGAGAGGGCTTTCTCTTTGTAGGCAAATGTGGCTCCCAAGAGGAGGAGGTGGGTGTGGAGGGGTATGGTACAGAGACACCCTGGCTTTTTCTAGGTCTTTTCAGGCTGCCCTTGGCAAATCCACTGTCTAGGAGGGACAGATAGCAGCACGTGCCCCTTCATGCTGACTGCCTCAAATCAGATGACAGTCACACACACCCTGAGTTTTCCTTTTACCCTTTGTTGTATGCGACATTTCCCAGAGTAACAAGACACTTACACATCTACCACCCCTATATGGAGTCCATGAGCGGTCAGTATTGAGATTATATCAAAGTCCAACTTGGTTTTACTTACAGGAAAATGGGTGAGGAGCTATGCACGGGAACATGGGTGACCCAAAAGGAGCTGCATCACTGAAAGCCCATCCCACCCTGGGTGATGACCCCAAAAAGGTGCACCCCTGGAGCTCTCTGCATGGCTGGCATGCAGGTTACAAGTTGGAATAACCTCTTCTTGGCATTTCCACTGGTCACAGCCCCTGCCCCCAGCCAACAAGTTGTTTAGTCTGCTAAAGTGCTCAAGAGAGGCCCCTTGTGAATCTTACTAGGTTCACCATTCCAAGGCCTGTGAAGTTTGTTTACTTCTTCTCACAAGCCTCCAGCCCAGTACCTCCAGCCCCCTTCCTGGAGGGAAAGTATGAGCTGCCAAAATCTTCTGGATAGCACCCAGGATGAGCCTGTGGAACTTTACTGCAGTTCCCAAACCTCCATAGGCAGTTGTAGAGCTTCCCCCTATGTACTCAGAGCCTGAGGGTAACCCAACCAATGGAAGCTGAAGCCTGTGCACTATTGGTTACAGTCAGGGACCACTCTCATTTTAACATCAGTTACAGCATGGAGCTTTGGTATTAAACTTCCAATGGAAATTTAATGGCCGGAGATAAGAGTCTTTAAGGAGTTGTGTCTCTTTGATCAACCTTAGTTTATAACAGCAGAACCATGAAGGAGTGATTTCTGTGGACATATTTTTTTTTCTTTTTTAAGAAAAAAATCACACAATTTACCTATACTCTACCTCTGAGCTGAATCATTTTGTGAAAATGACAGCAGTGGCATATGCAAAAATACTTTTTTTTATTGCTCTAATTCATGCACTGAGCCTTTTCATCTCAATCCTAAAGTATTCAGGTGTAGCTTGGCTTGCTAGCATGGATAAATTCATTGACTCATAACGGAGGATAGAAAAGTTAAATGATCTGAAAGACATTTTACTGGAGACTTTCATTTTTCAATAAAGGTTCAGAAAACAATACCAGATTCTCCAGACAGAAATATATTAAAGCCATTCTGGAGATTCCAATAACTTGTGTTCACTACAGATTATTTAGATGTTTAGAGCCAAGAAGAAAGGTTTTCCATCAAAATCTGATGAATTATATTTTCTAGAGCATTTTTCCAATACAATCCCTATATCCCAAGCCAAAATATAAAAGCTTTCAAAAAATAATCTATCATAAAAAGGATAACAAATTGTCCTGACAGATCTTCATCTTCCTAATCCCCATATAGACAGCTTCCAGTAATTCAAAGCGTGGCTCAACACAGTGATAGGTAAGGCTGTTTGTTCCTCTCTACTGCTTACCTACTAAATGCTATTTTTGTACTCCACACCCACATCCATATGTTCTCAGCTCCCATTTGTCGAAGTCACAAATGGCACTAGGAAGCTCTACTACTTCCCCTAACAAAGGAAATGTGGTGTCTCTATAAAGCTGTTGTGAGCTTCTGGTCATGTAACTATGTTCTGGTTGCTTGTCATGCAGGAAGCATGAGACTGAACAATGGGCCTTGTTAGACCATGATGGTCCAGGATTAAAGAAGTATGGTGGAGGTAGTTTCAACCTCAGAACCTCAGAAACCTCAGGTGAGGATGGCAGGAGCTTTCTCCCTCTCCTGTCCCAACCAGGAACCAAAATATCAGCTGTCCCCCTATCAACCCCAGCAAGAATTTACTACCCTCACAGTTATCAGGCCTCACTCCTTGTTTGATCTTATAAGTTTTCCCCCTTGGAAGCCCTAGCCCATGATTATGCAGATGAGGTATCTTCTAACACACCTGTCCTGGCCAATTGCACATGGCCACACAAACCTTGACCTACAGACCCTACCCACCTCCCCAGGGTCATAAATACCCCCTCCCAATGAAATGAACCAGTTCCCTGAAGCTGTTTCCATTTATGTCTGTCTCTCTGTGTTCCTTATCTAAGCACTCACTGCTACTTGGTCTGCTGACCAAGGCCCCACATTGCACCCACCTGCCCCAGCTGTTTCTCTCCCTCCAGCCGAGCCTGGTGCTCAGTGGGTTGTTGGCTATCCCGACAAGGAGAATCAAAGAGCAGGAGGACTTCTGGTGGCAAGTAAATTGCGATGAACAATAGTGAGGTTTTCAGGATGTGCTGCTACACCAAGAACATTGTTTCATTTCTTCATTCACCCTTCCATCCATGTCTTTGTGGATTTATGACTATTATAGTGGTTGAAATCTATTGAGTTTATGCCATGTACCACATCTGTGCTCATCATTTTCTACAAAGGCGGCATCTAGTCTCAATATGAAATACAAGGGAAAACAAGGGCTCTGAACCCCATACAGGGGAAGATGACTGTTCTCACTACTCCTTACCCAAGAGGCATCAATGTTCTGCATTTCCTGCATCAGAGGTGAATGCTCAACGCAGTATCTACATGGAAGGGACCTTCCCTTAGAGTTTCATTTCTGTGAAGAGACACCATGACCAAGGAAACTCTTATAAAGAAAAACATTTGATTGAGGCTGGTCTACAGTTTCAGAGGTTTAGTCCATTATTATCATGTTGGGAAGCATGGCAGCATTCAGGCAGACATGATGCAAGAGAAGGAGTTGAGAATTCTACATCTTGATTTGAAGGCAACAGAGGGAGACAGTGTGACACTGAGCTTAGCTTGAATAAATGAGACCTCAAAGCCTCTGCCCCCACAATGACATACTACCTCCAACAAAGCCACATTTCTTAATAAATACTATTCCCTATGGCCAAGCATTCAAACACATGAAGCTATGGAGACCATTTCTATTCAAACCACCACAGGCATGCATTCAGGTCTCTCTAGGAAGAATAGCTCTGTGCTCAATGCCCCTAAACAGAAGGGCTCTGTAATCAGCATTCCATATGCAGGGAGGAGCCTATTTGACATCTGATAATATATATATATATGCACATGCATGCATGTGCATGTGTGTGTATCCATGTTTCTAATGCATGTCAGAACCTGGAGCTAGAGCTACAGGCTTGTGAGCTACCCCAACAGTGGTAGTTGCTACAAACAACATTTTAGTCCTTTGCAAGAACAAGAAGCGCTCTTAAAGGCAAAGCCATCTTTCAAGCCTGTACCTATTTTTTTTTTTGTATCCACATTGCAAAATAAACAAGTTCAAATAATCTTCATGCCTCCATGTTCCCTTTGTCTTCATTCCCACCTCATCTTTTTGACAAGAACATCAAATCCTGGACTGTGGAGATGGCTCAGAGGGTAAGATGATGTGTTATATAAGCAAGAAGACTTAAGTCTAAATGCCTAGCACATAAATAGATGAGAGCTCTTAAAACCAGGACTTGGAAACAGCAGGATCCCTGGGGCTTGCTGATTGCCAGCCTAGGTCCAGCTTCAGGGAAAGACTCTATACTAAAGAAATAAGGTAGAGAATAATAGGCGAAGACACAGAACATCATGCTTTGGTTTCCTTGCATAAGTGGTCATGTACACTTGCACTCACCTGTGCATATAGACCATATACACTATTTATGTGCACACAAAGAAAAGAATATTGAGTCCTAAAATTAGTGGGGATAAGCAATTTCTAACTTTCTCTATAAATAAAGTCACACAATTGGAATATAAAAATACAGCATGCCCAATTACATTTGAATTTCAGATATGATTTATTTTAGTATAAGTACGCCTCATATACTATTGAGGATATATTTACACAAAAGTTATTCAGTGTTAACTTCAAGTTCAACAGTAAATGGGCATCTTGTATTTTATCTGTCACTCCTATTTATAAACCCAGTAGGTCTCTAAAACTGGGTCATGTTAGTGTTTTGTCTATGCAAGTTGTACAAAATCCAATGGGTTCAAAACTATTTGCATGTTAATATTAGTTTTGATCTCATACAGATTGTATAATTTCACATCCCCAATGGATATCACCCACAATTACTCATAGTTCTCCAAATACCTAGGCGGTTCCTAGGTATTTGACACCTTTGCTTACAGGCATCTCTACAGAGTCACCTGTCTGCTGTACTATCTGTAGATTTGGCTTCTAATCCAGATGGATCTTCTTGTTGACCTTTGAGACCCTGAGGTCT
>NW_026585504.1:53210139-53268639 GCF_907164565.1 Psammomys obesus | reverse complement strand
CTAAAAGAGCTTCTGTGACATACACAAGCTCTAGGCAATGAAGAGATTAAAGCGAAGAAACTGAGGACCCAAGGAGAAGGAACAACACTGATTTAATATTAGAACAATAGCACAGAGTAAAGTGGGAGCTAGAAGGAACAGGCTTGGGCACATGCATAAATCAGGTGACTCAGGTGAGCATCAATGAGTGACAGATGAAAACACACATTATTTAATGCCTCCAGTTGAATTTTGTCTGGACAAAATGCCATGCAGAACTCCAAGATTATTTTTGGCAAGTGCAGAACAAATGGATAAGTGGGGAACAATGTTTAAGATCTTGCTCTCTGCAAGTCATGGATGAAGAGGACTTTAAAAGGCTGGTATACCTTCTTGTACCTTAGGCATCGTGACTTTCTCACCCCATCCCCAGCTCTGTGACTTCCTTCTGGCTTCATTTGTATGCTGGATGACTCAGATTCTTTGTGATTCCTTAGCTTGTGAAATGAGTACACATGGAAACTCATTTAATATGATTTCTAGAAGGATCTTCAGGTTGTTTAGAACACAATACCATGTTTATCCATCACAGTAACACATGTGGACTTGAAGTTCCAAATGTGAGCACAATTCCATTTTTCACCTTTTCTCTCTGGCAAAATGTAAAGGTATCAATTATAGTATTCACAAACCACAGTAGACTTGGTCTCCAGCTGTTTGCCAGCTCTTCCACCTTCCCTATGATCTTCGTGGATAATTTCATCCTTTAGAATTAGGTTCTTTATATATGAACAAATATCCATGGAAAAGAATTAAATAAACCAATGGTCTATGTTTGGCAAGAGGCAGCCAGATGTTGGTTCTCCAGCATTATCTCTTGGCAATAACTCTTTATTGCATTTCGAGTTAATTAAAATGAATTCCATATATAAATAAAATAGCACTCAGAGAACATTCTAAAAAACATCTTTAACTGTGTGGCACAAGTGCTAGACTTATAATCAGGAATCTTTGTTTCTGATCTGAAACTAATCATATTAAATTGTAAGAAGTCATATAACAGCTGTGAGCTATGAGATATAAAATTTGGTGTGTGGGAAGCATTTTCTCACAAACATTTCATCAGTATTCAAGGCCACAAGTAAGAAATTTAGGTCTCATATAGCAATGCTAATGAATTGACTTAATGTCACACCTGTGACAGGAATGATGATATTTGAAATAGATCATTTATAACTAGAAACACAAGACATTACTTTCAATGTGGCTGTGAATGGACTAAATGTTTGGAATAGTTTCTTTTTAAAATAGATTTTATTTGTAATTGTGTGTGTGTCCAGGAGTGCACATGTACACTTCGGCCAGAAGAGGGAATCAGATCCCTATGGCTGGAAGTATGAGTGATAGTGAGCCCTGTAGTGTGGGTGCTGAGACCTGAACTCAAGTCAACTGCACATGCTCTTAATCACTGAATCATCTATCCCCTGGTAGAGTAGTTTGCTTTTTAGAAATGCAGTCTATTAGATTCATGTAGTCTGTATTACACTGAGTTCCTAGTCACTGCAGTAGGAGGAGAGAAACTGGAGAGTGATCAATGAATTTATCTTTAAAACAACAATAAAAATGTGATTTATTGAGTACACTGGAATACAGCTTCAAGATGGACAATACTAGTACATCAATGCAGGGAAGGGAAATGGGCTAGGGCAGTTAGAGTAAGCTTCTATACCAAGTTTCCTTTGTGAAATTCAAAGTCCAATGCCTAGCATACTGGTCTGGAGCCACTGTGCATATTTCCAGTTGTGCAACTCTGCTGTGAAAATTAGGGGTATTCAAACCAGGAACATGCAAGTAAGTTCAGCCATTGAGTCATAGAGTGCAGGGCTGCATCTTTGTGTTGCCAGATCACATCATTCATTGGCTATCACTGGGAAATGCTGGACCACTCTTGTAAAGATTCCAGTGTGTTTTCCTTCACACAATCTATGCAGTTAAGCACTGCCCTTCCTAGTCTACTGAAGAGCTTTGGTTGATAGTGGCCTCCTGTCCAGGAGGCTTTACCTGGGGTCAGTTTTCCTTGTCCGCTTTCCTCGTGAAAAGCAAGATCCTGAAACCAAGAATGTCATATTTAGAGAACCAGACATGTGCGTAAGTTGTGTACCTAAGAAAGATGTATTCATGTAGCAAGTCACTGCTGTGAGTTTGCCTCTGCCTTTGCCAAAATGATGACCTGAAATTCCGCTGCTGTCAAGAAGAATTTACTGATCCTTTAAATTTCTTGTGTCAGTAATTTGTCACAGCAATAATCAAAGGAACTAACACAAAGATTGGCTGCAGAGAAGTGGAACTGTTCCTATGTTAGACCTGACCAAGTGGTCTTCGAGTCTTTGGAACTGTTTTGTGGGGTCAATGGGGAGCAGATGTGACCTGAAGAAACAATCAGCTGTTAAAAACAGAGCTTAATAGGAATTATGGCGAGTGTTCAGAAGACCCAACCACCATTAGAAATATGGACTGTTAGGACTGTGCTCATGAGGGTTCTACAGCATGAGAGAATCTCTCAGAAGTTATACTACACATAATTTATGGTACAATCTGCTGAAGAGCTGAAAAGCTGAGTGAGGCAGAACTGAAAAATAACTGGTCAACTAACCCGGTGGGGGAAGTTTCAAGGCATTATTGAATTCAATCCATGGCGTGGTTGTTACTAGCCACTTTTAGCTTGGGTATTGTGAGAGCTGCGATAGAAAAAGCAGAACAGAAACATTTGAAAAACATGCAGTCTGGTAAGAAAGAAAGCTAAACAAAAGGAACATGGACAAACTGAGTCCAGATACGGAGGAGGCTTTAGCTGTAAAATGCCTAGTACTGTTAAAAGGAGGCTGACTTCTATGCTAGATACTGAAAAGTGTACCTCTATTTTAAAACTCTCCACCCTCAGTGTTTATCAAAGCAGGCTGGAAGGGACATCTAGCTACCGTTCCCAGATACTTCTAAAAAAGATTTGGGACCACTCTTTCCTGTTGTGTTATTTTGCAGAGTAGAGATAATATGTTTAGCTAATAAAAATGCAAAATTGCTTTCAGAATAATCTGAAATATCTACATTTGACAGAAAGTCAAGAAAATACTTAACTAATTATTGAGTCAGTGTTGGAGGTTGGTCTGATGTGTGTTACTGGCCGTTAAGATCTGGTTCCACGTACCTTTGTTTTGTAAACATGCCTAAGACATGTCAGATTGGATGATTATACAGCCTGTACCTGGGCAGGGAAGAATGGGGTAGGCATGGCCAAAGGTCCTATGTTTCAGAGGACAGAGAGGATCAAATGAAACACACAGACAGAAGAGGAAGGAGGATACCATGATGAGTTAGGACGTTTCTTCATGTGAGCCAAGAGGAAGGATTCCAGTAATGGCAGGGAAAGGTCCAGATGAAGAACATAAGCAACTACCATGGGATTATAGGTGGAAGGTAGTCCAGATGGGAAGGATTAAGTTGGATTGCACTGGATGGGGGCTGGGAGATGGATGGTGAGGATATTGAGATGTGTAAGTGAAATATCTGCCCTGCCCAAAGTAAATAAGGCAATTTTAAGTCTAACAGGTGTCTGTGTCTTATTATTTGTGATAGTGGGTTAAATAATACCACTGTGATAATCATAGGGCTATAATAAATATTACAAAACCCAACAACCACTTTTTAAATATGCTACCAGTCATTAGTGCTGTATTTCTCACAAAACGATAAAAAAAGTTAAAAGTTCAGAATATGAAATCTTATTAAAGCACATCAAATTGCATCATTATAACTAACCTTGAATAAACAATTTTAATAATTTCAGGACTATCAGTACTTTATCATTTATAAACTGGATCCTACCTCATATAAAATAAAGAAATATGCCAGTGTGTGATTTACAGCTGATACTAAACAGGGCTTCCAGTAAGTCTGCATCCTGCAGTGTGGCACTGTGGCATCTACCCTTCACTCCATTTCCTGACAAGCCTCCCTTTGGCAGTGTTAACATTATCACCTGCAGGATGACTGGGTTGGGCTAGTACTTTGCTATAAATGAATGCCTTGACCTCTCTCTCATAACATCAGACATTCCTCAATGCTCTTGACTGACATACAACTCTCCTAGTAACTGAAGCATAACTACATCCTTTCACTGAACATCTTAACTTTGTGAACAGAAATGTGAGGGGCTTTTTAGACTAAGAGGTCTTGTTTGTTTCCAGTAAATGCACCCCTTCATGGTAGTCTGCAAAATGAAGTTTTCCCTTTTCTTTGCCTCTAGTTACAAGTTTAAGAGGCTCTCATCAGCACTAAAAGAATTGTGAAGATCATATGTTAGAGTGGAAGAGATTTTGTCTGTAATATAATAGTGATTATTCTCTCTTTTACTGGTATTCTCAAATGGAATATCTGTGTGTTTAAATATTGACGATCTTTACAGAATTAGCATATGAAAGCTGCTCAAAGTCACATAATACAGTAAGTCTATATTATTCTAAAGTACTGTGGATAATAAAAAAAAAAGTAGAAGAAGATTATTTAGCTGTTCAGCTCTGTGACTTTTTAAAGCTAATAAAATTGTGGTAGGTGGACCTGACAAAATTGCAGGTTCAAGATGGAAAATATTAGCACAGCATTAAAACCATCAATTGATCTTTCCCTTGTTTTTCTGGTGTGTGTGCGTGGTGTCTATATGTGTACACGTGTATATGTGTTCTGTGTATAATATCTATGTGTGTATTTATGTGCTTACCTGTGTGTGTTTGGTGAGCGTGCATGTGTGTTGTGCCTGTATATGTAATATGTGTGTGCTGTGTCTGTATATGTATGTATGTGGTGTCTGTGTGATATATGTATGTGTGATGAGTGAGTGTTTTCTGTGTGTGATGGGCATCCATCATCATCCTTCCTGGAGACCCTCTATCCACTGAGCCTTTTTAATCTTTCTCCATGTCATGCCACCCATCCTTTAGTCTCCCATCTTCATGTCGCTACTGACAGAGTGGCTTTATGGTTCCCTTCTGAGAATGATTATTCAGAGATGAGCATCACACATGGTCAAGAATCCTATCAGATTCTGTAAGTGATTGTTCTCCTGAGGAGACGCAGACCCCCGTGTTGGAAAGCACACTGACAGAGCTATCTCAGCCAATGAGTTGAGCTTCAGTTGTCAAAACTAGTAGAAGAGACTATGGCTATGTCTTACAGAAGATGCCAGGAGTCATTAGGAAAGAAAGCACATTGGTAAAGCATCCCTGTTTTGTTTTGTTTGTTTTGTTATTGTTGTTGAAGGGACAAAAGTGAATGGCCTACAATACAGAGCTTTAGAGATTCAGCAGTGGTCTGAAAGATGAATAGGATAAAGCATTGCTCACAAAAGGCACCTTGGGACTTTAAGGACACCTAGAAATGTATCTTCAAAAATTAGATACTGTTGCTCTTTTTCTGGGGGTTCATGTGTCTGTGTGGGTCTGTCTGCATATTTACTTGTATTCAGAAACACATACATGGCCTGCATTCGCATATGTGTAAGGAAGCTAAATGATAACCCAAGCTGTCACCTAGAAGTTATTAGCCATCTCGCTTTTAAGACTAGTTCTCTTACTAGCCTAAAACTTGGAAATTTAACTAGGCTAGACAGTGATCCTCAGAAACAGCCTATCTGTGCTTCCTCAGCATTGGAATCACAGGCACAGACCACCATGTCTGATGTTTTGTCCATGGGTTGTAGGGATCACATTTGTGCTTTCACAGCAGGTACTTTATGACTATCTCCTCAGCTCTGCTTTGATTCTTTCTCTCTTCAGTCTTTCAAATATTCACATTAGTTTCAATGTCTTGTCTTCTGTTTCTCAAGTCCATTTTCAGGCTCCTGACATGCCCCTGTGTCATAGATTCTACTACTTATCAATGGATTAATCTATCTTGCTTTTCACTGTCATGATAAAGTACCACAACCAAAAGCAACTCTGGGAGAAAAAGACTTATTTAACTTACAGTTTTCGATCACTGTGGGGAGGCAGGGAAGTTCATAACACAAAGCTGGAGGCAGGAACTGAAATGGGGACCATAGAGCAACACTGCTTATTGGCTTGTTCAGTTACACTTCTAACATAGTTCAAGAACATCTGCCCAGGGGAAGAACCACCCACAGAAGGCATCTTCCTACAAAGATTAGCAATCAAGACACTGATGAAACCTGATAAAAGCTAGATCAAATGGAAGGGGAGATGGACTTCCCCTATCAGTGGACTTGAAGAGGGGCTTGGGAGAAGATGAGGGAGGGTGGGTGGGATTGGGAAGGAATGAGGGAGGGGACTACAAAGGATGTAAAGCAAATAAAATGTAATTAATGTAAAAAATAAAAATTTAATTAAAAAAAAAAGAAAATGCTTCAAAGACAATCCCAAAGTCCAGTCTGAGCTGGACAATTCTTCAGTTAAGGTTCTGTCTTTTGGAGTGAGTCTAGGCTTGTGTCGTGTTGAGAGCTGAAGCTCACTAAAACAGGATTGAATCAGACTTCCAGTATTTTTCTGATTTCCACTTTTGCCCATGGAAATGGGGTAGAAGAAATGAATTAAGAAATAGATACACTGGGAGAGAACAAGAGAGGGGGATACAAAGTGAATAAACTGTAATTAATAAAAAATAAATTAATTAAAAGAAAAAAAAGGAATAGATACACAGATGTGGAATCTGGGAAAATTCATTGTATAGCCAGAGACCAGATAAAGGTCAGGCAGGGCCAAGATGGTAATAGAAAGATACAGTCCTGGGTCTCTGAAGCCAAAATCCATGTGGCAAGACCACATGTCTTCAGCAAACCAATATGCCAAGCCAGCACAGGTGGCTGTGGGGGTCTAGCCAGGACAGGGTGGTTCCTGTATTAACTTTTTCAAGGGAGACATGAACAAACATTTATTAACCCCCAAAATGACACCAATGACAGACTAAGTAAATGGTTCCACCCAAGTCTAGCTTAGTCAACCAGTGACTTTATTGAGGCTACTTATACTGTAAATGAGAGGTTCATTAATGGTGTATGAGTGTCGCTAAGAGAGCTGAATCTCCAAAAGGCTACCCTGGAATGAGTGACAGCTCATGAAAGCTGCATGCCTGGAGCTCTCTGCACACATGATAGCAGTTTGGATGGAGAGCCTCCTCTCCCACCATCCCTAATTGTTTATATATCTTTTCATATAGACTTGCAAATGTTCTAAGCTTCCAGAGCTTCCTGAGATGGTTCTCTACCTCCTGATCCTTGCAAGATTCGCTCACTTCCTGAGTCTTAATCAGCTTCTCTCCAGGATGCAATGTTTCAAGTCACAGGGAGTAGGTACAAAACAGGATCTGGAGCTGAGAGATTCCAGGAAGGTTACTGCAGGTCATGTGTAGGAAGACTAGACCTATGTGGAAAGGACTTGGGCTTAGGGGATGCCTGGGGTATGTTATTCTCTTGCATGATAGGAACCAGTCACTGTAACCTCAGCATATAACTTGCAAAGTGTGGCATATATACAGTGTACACTTGACAATCCGGGCTTTCCTAACAGTTAGTTGGGTGTATTAAGAAATAAGTATTTTCTTTCCAATCATCATTGGTTACCATTAAAAGAAGGACAGGTGAACAGCAGGAAACATAGCCAACATACAACAGACGCAGCCTGGAGCTGGCTCGCAGCGAGTTGAGAAGATAGATTAACACACATGATAAAGGTTCTTCTCCCTTGAGAAGGTACAAGGACCTATATGCACCAGGACTCCAGAGACCCCTGTGCAGCCCAAGGCAGTACCAGTGACACAGCAAGCCCCCAGCAGCAGCAATTAGACCCTCTTTACAGGGAGCACTGCTTGGGATCTGCAGCTGTTGTGGCAATAGTGACCCTCTGCTTCAGGCACCAGCTGGTCTGAGGAGACAAGGCAGCAATTAGAATAATGAGGACAAATCATCACAGAGAATTAGTAAATCACCAGCTGCCCTCCTAACACTGAGGGGATTAACGGAGAATGAGAGTCTCAGCGTTGTCATGGACCACAAATAGTCCTAAATTTCTCTGTCACTGCCTGTGTCCAGGGGACACTCCAGTAGAACAAAAACAAGTTCCCCAGCTCCACATGTGTCTGATCTGGTCAATCTGGACACTTGTTTAGCTGATTGTTTATTAGGATAAGAGCCTGGAGGGCAGTGTTACAGCAGGTGGCCATTACAGATGAGATCGCTGAAGCTGCACAACACATTCTCTTCCCAGAAGGAAGCAGGAACTGGCTTGGTGGGTAAGAGCCAGCAGCACTGTTTCCAGCACGCTCTGATGTTGGTAGACTCCTCTAGACAATTGTACTTATGGAAATCATGGGGGGCTTCTGACTCAGGAGCTTTACAGGTGTGAGGAGCTGATTCTGAATCTAGAACACATAAAGTGTTGGGCTCTGCTGTTCTTGTACAGGACATCATAATGGGGTCAGGGGGCGACAGAAAGATCTCCAGGGCTTGTTGGCTGCCTTTGCTGATGTTAATTGTGATGCATGGTTGTATCTCATTCACCAGGAGTCAGTGGTTACAAAGGCCTGAGAGATGAAGCATGACTACATGCCCCAGATAATCAGGCATGATAATCATGCCCCAGAGGTCATTCTTTCTGTTCAATACAGCCTTCAGGCTTAGGAGACTTGCAAGTTACAGGACAGTTTTTCAGTTTGTTGCCCAAATGCAACTGTGTTGTACAAAGGGCAAAAAGATGTTTTGAGAGATTGTTAGAGGATGGCCTAGAGGATAAAAGTGTACTTGTTTACACAAGTCCAAGGACCCAAGTTTGGAACCCAGCACTCATAGAAAGGGTTAAGCACGGCTGTGCTTGTATCAGCAGCCCCAGAGAGCTTTGGCTGATAGATAGATAGTGCTTTCTGGCTGCCAGCCTCATTTCATGCTCAGTGACAGACCCTGTCCAAAATGAATAAAGCTGAGAATGACAGAGCAGTAAAGCTGATATTTTCCTCGGGCCCTTGCACATACATGTACAGACATGCACAGCCCCATGAGGGCTCCATTCATACATTACACATATGTGCCACATATAAGTACATGGATACATACATGTACACACACACATTATTTTGAGAAAAAATCACAGAACCCATTCATGTATTTTTGTATTTTATTATAGGATAGTGCTTTAAAAATATGTTAGTAGTGGTTAATAGTCTCTTATTGTGCCTAGTCTTATCTAGTTTGTAAATGAAAGTTTGTTATATAAGTATACATATAGGAACACATGTATAAATAAACATGCATTGTAATACACAGTTTATTACTTTCTGTGGTTTAAAAATATATGTCCTGATGATAAGAGGAAACAACTATCAACTAGGTATTGATTGTTATCTCTAAATTGTATGTTTTGCTCAGATCCTCTGTCACTATGATGGACCCCTGAAAGATCAACCGAAAAGGTGGAAAGATCTCCTTGTTTCATGGTTCCCATCATGTCCACATGATTCTAATTTCTTGTTCTGTGGTGAGCCAGACCATTTAAGGCAGCAAAGGTGTGTGAGATGGAGCAGAGTTGAGTATCTCAGGAGAGTCACGAGAAACAGGAAGGGGTCAGAGAGCTAATGTGTGGATGTGTGAAGTTTCACCAGGAGACAAATCCTGTTATTCTAGACTTCTGCATCCTAGAGAATCGAGATACTCTTAATTATAAGTATTTAATCTGGAAAATTAATTCTGAAGTGCTATATGTTATTCACTAAAGGAGACTGCTCAGACATAGGCTTGATCCAATAAAAACATATCTTTATTAGTCACGTGGTGACTACACTGTGTATTCAAGAACTCAGTGTACTCTCAGCCTTTCTCAGGGTGAGCTGTTAAGCACAAAACCATGTCCTGGGTTGACATACTTCAGTTAACAAGAACAGTTAGGCAGAAGCAGAACAGCAGAGGCCAAAAAGCAAGGTCAGTATATCTAGAGACTTTCTCAGAACTGCGGACTTTGATGGATTAGACCTTTGTTTTAGTTTTGGCAGGTAGAGCTGACTACATGGTGAGTTTACAGCCTGAATTGTACTTTCACCAAGGAATTAGATGTGCGAAAGTCTCAGAGCGTACTACAGTCTTGGGTGTTTTTACAGAAGGAAAAGAATAAGAACCTTACATTTTTAGGTGTTTAGCCATCATCAGTAGTATTGTAGAGTGGCATCTATAAACATTAACAACATTGAGGATCGATATGAAACAGGGAACCATCAAAAACCATGTCAAGGTAACCATGGATCTGTGTTTTCCAGTGATAATAAGGAGTAGACATCTGAGAGGTTGTGATAAAATCTGTGGTGATCTCTTAAAGAAGGTTGACAGTAATAATTTTCCCATAATAAAGAATGACTGCTCTGTGATCATTCATCACAACTGTATAAAAGACAAGGAGTACAAAATGAATAAATTGTAATTAATAGTATTAAAAAATAAAAAATAACTTCGAATGCATCGGTAATTATATAACATACTGTTTTATTTTAAAACCTAGTGGTTTTGAGACTGGATCATGATACCTATGTGTTCTTCTTATTTTTTTTTTAAGCAGGAAAAACCAGAATTATCCAAGTTTTCTTATTTAAATTCCATAACAAAGGAATAAGGAAGAGAAATTTATGCTCACTTTGAAGAAATAAAGAAAAGTGGAGTATTGCAGATAATAAGACATATTCAGGGTTCTGGTCTCTGTCCATTCCACTGCTACATTCTGGGCCCCAAGATCTAGTTGCCATCTGAACCAGTGCAGTCACATGCACACATATCTTTGTTGGGTAAATTTTACCTCCCAATGAACTCCAATTCATTAATAAAGAAGGTTGGATATGTTGTAACTTGGCAGGAGAGAGGTAGGCAGAGCTTTGGTTCCCAGGCTTGGGGCCTCAGGTAGGGACCATGAAGCCAAGAGAGGAGGAGAAGAAAGAAAGAATGTGGAGAAAGTGGGCATGGCCTGATGGAGCAGATCCAGTACAGATACTGAATGAATATTAGCAAGTGACTTGGTGAGTGTGGCTAGGAGGTAGCCAGACTAGCTTAGAATATTAATATAAATTATACCTGTCTTTATGTGCTTAAAGCTTGTTTACATAAATCAATAGGTCTCAACTCAATTATTTGGAATATAGCTGGGTCATAGGAAAACCCTCTATAATTTTTTAATTTATTTTGTTTTTTATCTTATTGGTGTTTGACTGCTTGCATGTATATGTGGCCACACCTTCTGGTGGCAGCCCATATACAAGATATAGAAAGAGGAATCTTTTGCTCTCTGTAAGCTTTTCTTCACTCTTCCTGACAAAATTGTCTATCCTGTTGCTGCAGATGAATTAGAATGTAGACTGAAGACCAATAGCTCCTCAGGAATCCTCCTAGACCCCAGCAGCAGATTGGTGCTGTGGAAGCATCATTGTGGTTCATTGTTCGTTGAACCACAGCTAGATTTTCACCCTGTCTGTAGTGAGACAGACTACACAGACCACAGCTGTAAGTCTCACTAATCCAATTTTGGAGGGTGTGTGTGTGTGTGTGTGTGTGTGTGTGTGTTTTCAATCTATCAGTTCTGTTTCTTTAAAGGACCCTGATTAATACACATCATAACCATCACCGCTGTCTCCATTACCAGTAGGGGGGGAGGAGCTATTCCTGTCCAGATGGTTTAATTCTATGCTTTTTCTTGGAAAGCCCAGGCATTCATTCTCTTAGTGTTCCCATTAGGGAAGGAAAAGACTATTGGAGCCATGATGGGGAGCACCCACTGCTCCTGTAGCTTTCAACACCACCTCTGATTTTTCTGCTTTTTTAGTATAGTGCCATGAGTTGTTTGTTAATAAAATTATTGCCTGAGTGTCTACTGTAAGCACTACTGAATGAATCCTGGCTATCACATTCAGCCTCTAAAGACAGACACAGAGACCAGCCTAGGGACAGCGATGTAGCACAGGTGGGATGGAGCTTCACACATAGAGCTTCTACTGTGGTTGTTTGCTACAGCCCTCCGCAGGACAAAAGAAATCATGAATAATTCAGGGACAATCTGACCAAATAGTAAGGCAGTCACAAACAGTAGTGCCCCATGAAGCTGTAGTAAATAGCACTTAGGCAATGAGGGTATGCAGTGTGTTATTCTGTGCAACAAAGGTAACTTCGGTGCCCAAAGCTAGAGAGAGTATGAACACCCTCTAGAATTACTAAAATTAAAAATACAGTACACAGCATTTGTGCTTACTCCCTGCTGACTTTTACCTTGCTCAGATATAGGATTTTTTTTGCTTCCTGTTTCTGCCCTAGCTAGAAGTCGGATACAAGTTTGGCATCTTGATTTTTTGTGAGGTGAACACACAGTGATGATTCAAAAAGAGGCCAGTATTTGGCAGCTGCTACACCCAGGCTTTCCCAGTCAGAAGGACAGAGCTTGTCTCATAGTCAGGCTGAGATCCTTAAATTAGCTGCAAGCATCTCATCCATCTGGGATTAGAGTGTTCCTATTTACATTCAACATTCTGTTGAAGGCCAGGGACTGTGAGGATCTGGTGGACCATTTGGAAGGCTATGATTAATGGAAGGCAGTTAGGCAACTGGGAGATAGCCTTGAAAGGAAATATTGAAACATCATCCTTCCTATGCTTTGCTCTTCGCTTGGTGTCATTATAAGCCAACAGGTCTCCTGGGAGATCACCATTGAACCATAATGTACTGTGTTCCTGTCACAAGACCATGATTTTAAACTTAGAATATATGGAGCTGTGAGAGCTTAGTTTTTTTAAATTTTTTTTATTTAACTTTTATTAATTACACTTTATTCATTTTGTATCCCCCCATAAGCCCCTCCCACCTCCCCTCCTGGTCTCACCCTCCCCTCCCCTTTCTGCATGCATGTCCCTCCCCAAGTCCACTGATAGGGGAGGTCCTCCTCTCCTTTCTTCTGATCTTAGTCTATCAGTTCTCATCAGAAGTGGCTGCATTGTCAGGGTTCTAGGTTATCTCCATGAATAGTCCTTGGTTGGAGTATGAGTCTCTGGGAAGTTCCCTCTGTTCAAATTTTCTTGTTCTGTTGCTCTCTTTGTGGAGCTCCTGTCCTCTCCAGCTCTTACTAATTCCTACTTCTTACATAAAAGTCCATTCACTCTGCCCTACAGTTGGCCATAAGCTCAGCATCTGTTTTGACAGTCTGCAGGGCAGAAGCTTTCAGAGGCCCTCTGTGGCAGGTTCCGAGGTTGTTTCCTATTTTCTTCTTCTGGCTTTCAGAGGCCCTCTACCACTCTGGAAATCAATCTGGCACTTTCTCAGACAACTAGGAATAGTGCTTTCTCAAGATCCAGCCATACCACTCCTAGGCATATATCCAAAAGAGGCTCAAGTACACAAAAAGGACATTTGCTCAACCATTTTGTAGCAGCTTTATTTGTAATAGCCAGAAGCTGGAAACAACCCAGATGCCCCTCAACTGAAGAATGGATGCAGAAACTGTGGTACATCTATACAATGAAGTATTACTCAGCAATGAAAAATAAGGAAATCATGAAATTTGCAGGTAAATGGTGGGACCTGGAAAGGATCATCCTGAGTGAGTTGTCCCAGAAGCAAAAAGACACACACGGTATATACTCACTCATATAAACATACAACATAGAATAAACCCACTAAAATCTGTACATCTAAACAAACTAAGCAAAAGAGACGACCCTAACTAAAATGTTCAATCCCCATCCTGAAAGGCAAAGAGAATGGACATCAGAAGAAAAAGAAAACAGGAAACAACCTAAGAGAGCTTAGTTTTGATCCTCAGCCTACACATAAAAGCTGGGTACAGCAGCATGCAGATACAACATTAGTGATGCTGGTACTGGGTGGCAGGGCCAGAAAGAAAGAGCCAGATCTCTGGTGCACATTGGCAAGAAAGCTTTGCCAAATAAATGACTTCAAGGTTCAGAGACCCTTTCTCAAAACAAGAGAGAGTAATAGAAAATCACATGACTATTTGCATGTATGAAATTGTTCAAAAGATAAAAAAAAATGTGTAAATAAAGTAAAGCAGAAATTCTGGACCCAGTACAAGAGGCAGAGCTAAGGACTGGGGCATAATTTTGAAAATAAAAACATTCTGTAAATGGTGAAAAAAAAAAAAAAAAAAAAAGAAAATGACATGATATTGGGATCTGGCCTCCACATAATGGTCTGGTCTGCAGAACAGTCTGCACTAGCCATACATTTGGCTTCAGCTGAATGAGTGTTGCAGGATATTTGATCATACTGTAAACCCCAAGTTATGTTGTTTACTGGAAAAATCTGTTTCTAGCCGTGGTGTGACTGAGCCCTAGCGCATGCTCTCCCAAGAGCTTTTCTCCTTGAGTGTTGTAAACAGGAGTAAATAAAGTACACCATAGGCCAAGAGGCAGAACAAACAACCAGTTGATAGGGAGTGAACATAGAGGGGGAAATGTAGAGAGTAACAGAAAGTCAGGAGGACGGATAGAAAGTAGAGAACAGGAAATAGAATAAAGGAATGCTTAGTTTGAGGTTTGGAAAAAAAGAGCTGTATTTTCCTTTTGGACTTTGATTGTTTGGAAAGGTTAGCTTTCTCTGCCTCTCTGAGCTACCAGGCTTTCACTCCAGCATTTTCTCCCAAGACTTTACTGGTAAACTGAACATTTGAGATTTTGTTAAAAATAACTGATGAGTTTATTAAGTATATAGCAAGCAACAGTAAATGATAAACTGCAAGTGGCAGATAAAATAATGAGGCAGATAAGTAGCAAAACTTCATTAAATCAAGGGCTCACAACAATTAGCAAAGAGGTCTGGGGTAGCCTGATTGAGAAAGATGACAAAGGTATCACCATCAATCATTACTTACAACATTCAACAGAAACTGGCTGGGGAAGGTTAGTTGATGGAGACAGCTAGAGTTCCTTGCTGGTTTTCCTCCATGATTGAGCTTCCGGTTCCTGAACTTCCAGCTTCCCTTTCTCACTTTTGTACCATAGGAGAGACAAAAGTAACTTTGTTTAGGAATGGTTTGCCTTCTAGTTGTCCTGAAGAGCATGGAGATTTTACCACCCTTAGCTGTGTGCTGTTTTCCTTTATTTCATTACAAATACTAGGGGTCCGCCTGACACAGGACATGGGGGTTCAGAGGACAATTACATAAACACTCTTGGGTTTGAAGTTGAAGGGGGGAAGGCAGCAATCCAGCTTCTAAGGAAGCAGCTCAATGAACTCAGAAAAGCAATTCAAATGTTATCAACATAATGCATATAACACACATGTGCACGCAGGTGCATGAGCATGCACATGTGCACACACACAAACATATATTAATTAGACCATGATGGAAACAAATTCACAGAATGAAAGATTAAAAACCTTCCCAACTAAGGCAATCCTGTAAAGACAAAGCAAGGGTTTATGTCATGGCTGACATAAAAAGTCAGTCATGAAATGGGCCACAAAGGTCCACAGCCCCCTAACCATCAGCAAAGCCATTCTGAATTGTTTTCCCACCTATGGCCACTCTCTGTCTTGGAAATTATCTTTTCTAACAACGATCTGCCTCTACCACTATTCACATGTACGCATCTATTATATTATCTGGAACACAAGAACCTAAAAATCACTGTGGATACCTGTTGGGTATTGAGACCCAGCTGCAACAGTGTCACAGTAAAAAGAAGCAGCTTCAAACAACTAGGAACTGAGCCCTCTTTTTTTTTCTTTACTTTTATTTTATTTTTCTAAGAGAGGAATATTTAATGAAGCAACAGTTCAGGAGATGTAGGCTGATGGAGAGAAGATGGTGAAAGGACTAGCTCCTATCTGTGATGATGGAAATCTATTTTCTCACATATCAAGAAGCAGAGGAAGGGGAATTCTGATGCTCAGTTGACTTTACACTTAGTTTGTCATCTGAGGCATTTGCTACAGCCATGAAAAAGTGACTTACATCAGGGCAAGTGACAGATAGTGAACACCCCATAGTCTGCAGTTTACAGGGGCACCAGAATCATAGGCTTTCTAGATCAAATTAATTCTCTCATTTGACACTTACTTTACATCTGTGTTAAATGCAATTTCTTGCCAAGGCAGTATTCTTAGGTATAAAATCTGTCTTCCATGAAAAATTTACAGAAAAGTTTTATCTGTAGGAGAAACAGAATCTACTGCAGCAGATGATGAACAGGCTCCGGACACAGGGATAAATAAGTACACATGCTCTGAAGTCTGTACAGTCATGCCAGAAATGAGGAATAGTTCAAAGAAACCAAGATAATTCTTTCTTCCTTTATTTTACATGAACTTTCCATTTGACAATCAATGGTTTACCACACACATAATTAAAAATAAAATAAATATTTTAAATATATTTATGTTTATTTTTTTTTGGAGTGTGACACATGCATGGATTAATGGAACCTGAAGTTCTATAGTCATCTGCAGATTAGCAGGCTCATCTTCATCCTAAGAGCCTTGATTGCATCCAAAGAGCATTTATTAGTGTGAACAGTTAGATTATTAACAAAATTGTTCAAAAGGGTTGAGTGCTATTTGAAATTCTCTCCCTTGCCTTGGGATGATGTTGGCTCTTCTCTCTTAGGGGCACTGTGCAAGGTAGGGAGGCCACACTGGTCTTAATTGGTGCTAAATCCTACATAAGTTCTGTTATTTGTACGCTCTGTGATCTCCAGCAGAAGACTAAGCCCCATCTGTAAAAAAGCACCAGATATAGCTCTAAAGGAATTATTATTTGTGAGGCATCCAAAATGGCACAGAATACAAAAAAAAAATCTTTATTTCCCTCCACCTATTAATACAGGAGATTAAAAAGTAAGACGTACATATTAATTTCAGCCAGGCTTTCTAAACACGCATTTATATACGCAGTATTGCAGACTGAGGTCAGGCTGAGTGAGGGGAAAACACTGTCTTCTGCACTTGATGGGACAGCTGTACTCATGACCTCACAGCAGCTGTGGTTGGTTCCACAAGACCTGTAGCCAGTCAACATGCTAGCATAGTGCTCCTCAGAACCCAACTATGGAGCTATGGATAGGTGATGGTTTCTGGGTTAGGAAGAATTACTTTTCTGGAAGGCTGTGAGCCCTGGAAAATTGACTGCACTCCAGCAGATAACCCTACATTCATCATATACAGGCAGAACAAACTGGATTTAGCGGGTTTTTAAAGAGGAAAAAAAAAAAAGGACAGTAAGTTGAAAAACTATGGGAATGAGGGGACAGATCTGGGAGGAGGTAGAAGTAACTATGATGGAAAGACATTTTGTGGAATTCTAAAATAATTAATGAAAAATTATGTGGGCTCACGAGCGCACACACACACACACACACACACACACACACACACACACACACACATGATTACTTGTGTGTGACTGCATGAGTTTATGTGTACCATCTGCAGTAGGTATCCGGAGAGACCAGAAGAGGATTTTGAGTCTCTGAATCTGGAGTCAAAGTAGTTGTGAGCTACCAGACACAGATTCTGAGAATTGAACCCAGGTCCACTGCAAGGGCAGCAAGTGCTTATAACCACTGAGCTATCTCTCCAGCTCCAACAAAAAGTCATTTTCTGAGACCATATTGAAGATTTATCTGAAAAGGAAGTGTGATTGCTTTAAAACCTAAATGCTGAAAAACATGACTACGGTAGATATCACTGTTTGGAGGATATGAGACAAGTAGAAAATATTTATTTACTCACTTATCACAGCACCAAAAATCTATGGTCTACTAGATGATAAGTAAGCACTCCAGCACCAAGCCCCATCCAAAGGCTAAGCAAAGCTATTTTGTTTCTTTGGTTCCATCTCACATTTTACATCTCTTTTCAGGTTAATAGAAAAATTGTTTCCTATTTATTTCATAACCTAGTTCACAAATATTAATAGTAGTCTCAATAGATGATCAATAATTATTAGGGTGTTCCGAACTCTTTAAAGGTTATTGATGCCTGAGAGCTGTGGGTGACCACAGTGGGTTTGGCACCATAAGGCAGAAAGCTGGCCTGGGAAAGGTTCTGAGGAAACATAGAAGTCTGGTTCCTACTCAATGATTCTTCCTTTTTTCACCATGGTCAAGGTGAAGATCATAACACGAACTGTCGTAAGCCAGGAACTGTCTTAATACAAGTGTCCAAGAGAAAGACTGAGACAGAGGAAAGGCTTGAAGATAACAAAGAACTTTCTGATGTACAAAATGTAGGACCGGGCAGACACCACCTTTGACCTCCCCACAGGACCACTAACAAGTGAGCACAGTTGTCAGAACAGATTGTCAGAACCTGAAGAAATGACAGAAAGGTTACAAAAACTGGAATTTGTAAAACAGAAGACATGCAAAATGGTAGGAAGGGGTATATACAAATAATAAAAATAATTCAGCAAGGGACCATGAATTTGGGATGGGTATATGAGAGGAGTTAGAAGGGGAAGGGGCAGAAGATATGGAGATGCAGAGCTTATATATGTAGTTTCAAAATTATTAAATCAAAAACATTCCATATTGATGCAAATGGCCTGTCCTATCACTAGAGACCATTGAGATGTCTATGTCCATGCTGCCAATGAAGAATATGTCTTTGTCTGAGAGCCTACTGCAGCTGTGATCTGTGTTGATGTATGTGGTCATGCTACCACCAAAGTCCATGCAGATGTATGTGGTTGGTTTTGGAGCCTGAAGCTATGTTAATGTCCATGGGCCATACTGCCACTGGGAGCCATATTAATAAGAGTAGTCTGTGCTGCCACCTGAGTCCATGGTGATAATCTGTGTTCCAGGCTGCCGCCAACAGCCATATTTGGTATATAATTCCAATGACTATTATTTGAGCAAATTCAAAGCAGACAATTTAAGACTTTCAATAATAGACACACTCAGACTCCCATGCTATGAAGGCAGTCCCAACATATTAAAAAAGTTAAGACACTGAGCAGGCTGACCAAATGAGTTTCAAAGTATCTGAGACATACCTAGTAATATAGTGTGATTTGTTACTGGTGATAAGAAAATTCTACTCACAGCTTGGTGATCTCCTGTCTCTCAGATTATTTTGCTGCTGCTTTCACTAATGACGTAAGAGAGGTAAGACACAAAGAAATAAAAAATATCTCTCAATTCAGGATCCACATACAGCCTCCCTGAAATTAAATGAAGATGTGTTTGCCTTGCTTTCTATCATCTAGAAATTGAAAAGACATATTGTATGGGTTTTAATTTTTAAATTAAAATATAGATTAATGACTTTCATAATGCTATTTTCATACATCATCAATAGTATCATTACATTTCATTTTCTTTCATTTATTTCTCCTTGACTTCCTTTATAATCATTGCTCATTCCTGGCTAGCTCACTTTCTTCACCTAGCATTAGCTCATTCTGCTTTGTTATCACACGTATTTTATTATCCTCTTTTATGTGTGTGCTTTCCCGTTAGACTTCTTCTTCTTATTTTTGATCTTCTAGTTCTAAGACATAAACAAACACACAAATTGAGAAAGACAGAGATAGATAACAGACAAACAGTGATACACACACACATACACACAGAGAGAGATAGAATGAATTGAAACATCTTACCCATCAATCTGTCTTTGAATCCATTTTTTTTTCTGGTGACCAAAGTTGTACAGGTTTTCATAAGGAGGATCACAATTGTTCTGTGGACTAGTTCATGGAAACAACCAGAAACCAGGACTTTGCACTGCTGCCAGCTAGAGAAGTAAAAAAATTTGTTCTGTGACGAAATGAGCAGAGGAGACAACACCGAATGTGACTTTCATGCTTGGGACACAGATTGAAATCTCTTATCAAGCTTTTGTTTTGTGACAAACTATCTCTCCTTTTGTCACAACTCTCAATAGAGATAAAACAACGTTGTCTTTGAGAATGACTCAGGATTTCAGAAACGCATTATGGGAGCAATTAATTAATTAGCAGAAGACAACACACATTTCAGACTCATTGCACAAGCCCTAGAATGTGGGCTTATGGTATATTTCGCTTGACCTGTGGTTATAGCAGTGAATCAACAAAGGAAACATCATGCATTGATAAATATGGTTTTCAATTAGTGAGCTCCTCAAGCAAATATAAAGAGAATGAGCTGCTATTTGGTGGCTGTCATGGCTTACTTTACTGTTACGCTGATGAAATACCCCAGCAGAAGCTACTACAGAAAGGAAAGGCTCACTTCAGTTAGCAGTTCAAAGGTAAAGCCTTTCATGGAAAGGAAGTCAAGGAAGCTAAAGCAGCTGCTCACACACTATCTACAATTAAGCATAGAGAGATGACTGCATGCTAATGCTCAGTTCACTTTCCTTATGGTAGTAGAGTCTGGGTTTGGTACAGGAATAGCCTTTCCCTGGAAAGATGGCTCTTCATACTGATTTAGCCTACTAAGGATATGTACAGACATTTTGTAGGCTACCTTTAGTCTAGATAATTTCTATAGATGACTGAAGCCTTATCTGCTGGGCGATTCTACATCCTATCAAACTGATAATTAGCATTAAGCATTCAGTGATGCAATGGAAAATAATGTGTCAGGCATACATAATTAAAGGAAGATATACACTAAAATCTTTGAATGATACAGATTGCCACAGCCTTCAAACTACAATTTAGTGTGAGATGAATATTATGTCTACACATAGATATGGCCTTGGCAAAGCTATATCTGAAAATGCTGTTTGCAGTAGGAGGTCACAATGGCTTGACTACTTAAATATAGTGAGACAAGGTAACCTTGAGGTTATTATTACTGGAAATTATTGCCACAGCCACAGCATTCGTGATGTGTTTGCACCAAGTAGAAGTTTTCTATCTAGGCAGTGGTCAGGATGGAAGTTAGTTCAAATAAGTAGGATTTTTCATTTTCACACAACCAATAGGCATTTGTGGAATGGATGTTGTGAGTGAGTAGTAGCAGGGTGACACTGGATTGAGTTGCTGAATACTATGGGAGAATGTCATACACCTATGTCCTACTTGAGTTATGAACATGCATACTGCAGAGCAATATGATCCCCAGTGGCATCTATGAACATCAACAGAGGTGCAGTGGGAATCTATTTCCTTGGCAAAAAGAAACAAACAACCAGACAGGAAAAAAAAAAACCTATAAACTATTGGGCTGTATATGCTACTTATTCACCCATAGATCAATGGCACCTTTCAATACAGACAAATGAGTGAACCCATGTTGCTATAGTATGGCTAAGAAGAGTTGAGATTGCATTTGTGGTTATAAAATTATAATTTAGGGGTCTATTTTCTGAAGGAAAATGTTTTCTTTCTTCATTCACTTAGTACAATGATTTGAGTGCTCGTGGACAGATTTTTTAGTAAATGTGAAATGTTACCTTCCAGTGCCTCTCAAAGTGAAGATGTTTGTCTTGTTTCTTTTCCTGATGATTTGACGTAATATTCTGGCAAAAACAACTTAAAGGAGAAAGGGTTTATTTTGGATAATAGATCCAGAGGAATGGAGTCCACCATCATGTGGAAGGCACAGCAGCAGGAGAAGGAGGTTACCTGATTACGCTGCACCCGCAGTCAGAAGGCAGAGTGAGCAGAGAGTAGCACTGGGCTATAAATCCTCAAGGGCCACCTCACAGGTCTCACTTTCTTTAGCAAGACCCCCTTCCTGAAGGGGCTCTAACCACTGTATATAGCACCAGCAGCAGGGGAACAAGTGCTCAAATACCTGAACATAATGGGTGGGAATTTCACATTCAAACCACATTGAAACCACAGAGGAAGTTGCAGCTGAAATAGGATTCAAACTTTCTTTGGTAAATCACACATCCAGCTGATGAGCTGCAAACGTATGTTCCTTGTACAAAACATGCAAGTAAGAACACTTGATACAATCTAGAGCTGACTGAGAATGTTAATTATTAATATTCAAACATAATTTTCACATTACCCAGATTTATTTTACTATAGTAAAAACTTATCTAATAAGTTCTAAAATATGATTTTTTATGTTCATAACACAATAGTTGCAGCAATTTTGTTTGCATAATCTTAAGCACTATTTTAGTAACATATTAAAGACCAGGCTGTTCAGTTCACCCAGAAACAGATAAATTGCTTATTAAAATGATAAAATTATAATGACTAGGGCTGGTGAGATGGCTCAGCAGATAAAGGTCTATGAGGAAAAGTCTGACAACCTGAATCTGATTGCCTTGATCAACATGATGGAAGGAGAAAACTGACTCCCTAATATTATTTTCTGACCTCCACATATTCTATGGCATACCCACACACACACACACACACACAAACACACACACAGAGAGAAGTGTAAATTAAAAGATACAACAACCAAATAAAAACTTGTTCTTGTCCTTGAAGATAGTTAAATTGTGTACAAAAAAGCTACAACAATTAATAAGTGAATTTCTCAAAGTAACTGCACACATGGTATCTTTAAAAGGATAAAATTTATGTGCCCTTACTTGCATGAAGTATTAAAAAACAGTAGAAAATATTTAATACACCCAATAAATTGTAAAACTTTAAGAGTGAATTTGGTAAAATATGTGGAAAATATAGACAGATAAATAAACTAAAATAATAACTAGAGGAAAATGAGGAACTAAGTAAATGAAGAAATAACACACAATTGTCATGAACTGTATCACATAATATCAAAATACAGGTTCTCCTAACTTTCATTTATACATTTGAAAAATACACTGTTAAAATAATAGAGGCTTTTACTGTTGGAATTAACAAGCAATTATAAAATTTATATAGAAAGTCTAAGGAACTATGCACACAGCATTTCAGATTGTATACTATTCTGCTTAAATGGCCCTGTAGACAGGAGAAAACCAGACTTTGTGGCAGAAAATGACACTGAAAACTAATGTGTTTGAGGATGAAAGCATTGGAGATTCTTCTTTAGGTGGTATTAATGGGTATTTCTGATACAACTTCATTAATACGAATACTTAAAATATTTTTTCTAATTTATGAATTACATATCACTTTAAAATATTTTTAATTTTTTATTAATTACACTTTATCCCCCCTGTGATTCCTTCTCTCCTCCTGTCCCAATCCTTGCCTTCTTCCACCCTCTACATGCATGCCCCCACCCAAGTCCACTGATAGGGGAGGTCTTCTTTTCTTTCCTTCTGATCCTAGTCAATGAGGTCTCATCAGGAATGGCTGCATTGTCTTCTTCTGTGGCCTGGTAATGCTGCTTCCCCCTCACTCGGAGGTAATTGAAAAGCAGGCCAATCAGTTCATGTCAGAGAAATTATCCTATTACAATGGAACCCACTTGGATACTGAACTGCCAAGGGCTACATCTGTGCAGGGGTCTTAAGTTATCTCCATGCATGGTTCTTGGTTGGAGTATCAGTCTCAGGAAAGACCCCTGTGCTCAGATTTTTTTGGTTCTGTTGCTCTCCTTTTGGAGTTTCCGTCCTCTCCAGATCTTACTGTTTCCCACTTCTTTCCTAAGATTCCCTGCACTCTGCCCAAAGGTTACCCATAAGTCTCAGCATCTGCATTGATAGTCTGCAGGGCAGAGGCTTTCAGAGGTTCTCTGTGTCAAGCTCCTGACTTGTTACCTCTTTTCTCCTTCTTCTGATGTCCATCCTCTTTGCCTTTCTGAATAGGAATTGAGAATTTTAGCAAGAGTCCTCCCTCTTGATTAGTTTCTTTAGGTGTACAGATTTTAGTAGGTTTATCCTCTATTTTATGTCTATATGAGTAAGCATGTACCGTGTGCATCTTTCTGCTTCTGGGATAGCTCACTGAGTATGATCTTCTTCAGATGCCACCATTTACCTGCAAATTGTTTTTTATTGCTGAGTAATATTCCATTGTGCAGATATACCACAATTTGTGCATCCATTCCTCCACTGAGGGGCATCTAGGCTGTTTCCAGCTTCTGGCTATTACAAATAAGGCTGCCACAAAGACCCAACAAAGAAAGAGAATTTCAGGCCAATCTCCCTCATAAACATCGATGCAAAAATACTCAACAAAATACTTGCATACCAAATCCAAGAACACATCAAAGATATCATCCAACATGACCAAGTAGGCTTCATCCCAGGCATGCAGGGGTGATTCAATCTATGGAAATCCATCAATGTGATCCACCACATAAACAAACTGAAGGAGAAAAAGCACATGATCATCTCCTTAGATGCTGAAAATGCATTTGACAAAATCCAACATCCATTCATGTTTAAAGTCTTGGAGAGATCAGGGATACATGGCACATATCTGAACATAGTAAAGGCAATATACAGCAAGCCTATAGCCAATATCAAACTCAATGGAGAGAAATTTAAATCATTCCCACTGAAATCAGGGACAAGGCAAGGCTGTCCACTCTCTCCATATCCCTTCAACATTGTTCTTGAAGTCCTTGCTAGAGCAATAAGACAATTGAAGGAGATCAAGGGGATACAAATTGGAAAGGAAGAAGTCAAAGTATCGCTGTTTGCACATGATATGATAGTATACCTGAGTGACCCCAAAAACATTTTTTAAAGTTGAAGAAAAGATGTTAGTAGGTCAAATTTCTTGCCATCACCAACAGGTGCATGATAAACTTGAGAAGTATATGAGCAAGACATTAACACATGTTGCTACAAGCCTCTGGGACTTTGGAATTGCTTGTTATTGAGACATAGCTAATTGAAAGATGATTAATGACAAGATAACATTTTGTTCCCAGATGAACCACCTGTTTCTTTATGCCTCTCTCCATTTTGAATATTTACAGCAAAATGTTTCAATTTCCTGTGATATTTTGCTATCATTGCTTATTGTTATGTTTTGTATTATTCTTTCTTATAAGATTATGAAATTCTACAGGGCATGGTCAAGTGATAAGGATAAAGAAATTGATAACAAAGGCTGAAAGTATTACAATTCCCATGGCTTATGATTTTTAATAATAGTAGCCTATTGTGGTGACCATGGCAGCAATTGTGGGTATTTTGGCATTAGAGGTAAGTTTTTTTTTTTTTCCTAGAGTACTGCATATCAGCAAAATAAAAGACTTGTAAACAAGTCCCACCAGCCTTGAATATTTTCAAACTCTAAAAATTGTTAAGTTCTAAGGCTTGTTGAAGCATGGGGATTTGATGATAACACAGAGTGATTGAACAGTATGTGCTTGGCATTTTGCAAGATGTTTTGTGTGAATTGTATTTTTTATTTTTCATTTAACCCCATATATTATTCATTGCCATTGCTGTTTGGAGGATGATGGGTCTGAGGCTCATGATTTAAGTAACTTGCCTATTTTTCAAATGTGACACCATGCTATCTCAATCCAGATGACACAGGCACTGAAGAAGCTCCTGCAATGATGTTGGCAATTGCTTATTCCAGAACTTTTGAGTAAAGGAATGTTAATTCAGAACATGGATGTTCTGGCAAGGGATCACATCCAAAGACCTTCTAGGTCTCTGTGATTTCCATGGAATACAAACATACATTAAATCCCAGGTGATAGAGGCAAGCAGACCTCTGAGCACCAGTCCAGTCTGGTATAGAGCAAGTATCTGGTAAAGAAAAGCTTCGGTCCAGGCATGGCGGTACAGGCCTTTAATCCCAAACAATGAAGATAAAGTTAGTTTGTAGAATGAAGCACCCATGTTTCAAAGTGGAGTCTAATTGAGTGACAGAAACAGTGACAAATCAGAGGAAGACTGACAAAATGGGATATGCCCAACTCTCATGAGAAGAGAAAGGAAAGAAGCTACTTAAGGGGCAATGATAGAGAAGAGAGGCAGCTTTACTGGCACAGTAATAGAGAGATGAGTTGCAGATAGAGAACTCAGGTGAAGACAGAATGAGCCAGATAATGAGAAGGAACCAAGAGATTAGAAGACATTATTGGAGTTAGTTTTAGGCCAAGCAGAGCAATTCAGAGGCTGAGAGAAAAGCCAAATTGAATAAGACAGCTGGGAGAGGAGTTTGAGCCAGAACAGCTGAGTTCAACCAGCCAGCCCAGAGCTCAATAAGAGCAAGAAAGGGTGAGCTTATTAATCAGTAAATCTCAGAGGATGAAAACATTCTAGGCCTAGATTAGAGTGAATGGAGGCTAGAAACTTTCAGGAGTAGGCATAGGTTAGCACACAGAGAAAGTAAACTTCTGAGACAACAGATGAACGAGGCAAATAAAGGTTCCACATAGGGATCCCAATGTGGAGTTTGGACCCATAACCCTGAAATTAAGACTCTCATGCTCTATTGATTGAGCTAGCCTCAGATTCGACATTTGAACCAGGCAAATAAAGCTTCCTTTTACACTATGACAAGGCCTCTGGTCTCTAAGTGGCAATAGCTGTCTAACTTGCAAAGCACAGCACTTGTGCAGCTGTTTCCTCCTAATAAAACTTTCTTTTCTGTAAGAAGGAGGAAAGGTACTAAACACATAAGCCACATATACACATATGCATAAGGAAATATGTTGAACACAGAAGACTGCCTAGGCAGATAAACTTTATCCAGCTAAGGAAACTCCTAAGTCTTACAAGTTACAAGACCATTTTCAAGATTATAAAAAAGTAGATGCTTCTGGAAAAAGGAGATTTGCTAACCAGTAGAACCTGCTGGTTGTGCACAGGTGTCCAACTTTCATGAGTTGTGCCCTGTTGTGAGGCTGAATTTTTACTGATGGCTTTTCGTTTACCCACAAATATTTTTATAAGTAATCCCTCAACCATTGTTTTATTACAAACCGCAATATACTCACTGGTTTACTAAGCATCACTTTTTTTAGGCACTGGTGTCTCATCTGGGGCAAATAGATGTTTATATCTTACCATGAAAAGAAACAGGAGCATGTCAATTGGAAATGCTATTTGGTTTGTGGTAAAGACAACAGACCAGATTTGTTTAATTGACTCTTCACTATTTAATTCTCAGAATTGCCATCTATTAATCACCTGAGGGTTTATCATTCTGAATTCCACTCATTAAAAGCAGAAGCCATTGTTCAGAGAGCCACTAACAATGAGCACATGCAAAAAGCAATCATCATCTTGGATGTGGGCCAACATTTACCCAGCTGCCTGTTAAGTAATGACAGAAAACATAGCACATTGGAACAAATGGCTAAAAGGAGCCAGGAGTTTTATTTGCTTTCCAAAGAAAATAATGAGTAATATAGAAAGAATGGTGATTTTGTGAAGTTCAGGAAAAAAAAATGTTCTTTTGGAATTTCTCATCACCTCTGTTTACTGTGGCCTTGGAAAGATTAAAAATGCATCAGATGGAGTCATAAAGCTATAAAGAGAGGTATTATCATGAAGACACTATGAGGCATGTAGAAAAATACTTGAAAACTCTTCAGTTGAAAATCTACCCAATTATCCTTTTAATCTAAGGCACTGTGAAAACCATATTATATTTCAAATATAATATATGTTGGTCTTTTAAGAAGACATACACAATTTCATAAGATTTATTACATCATGAAATATATGATTTTCCCTTCCTTCTATAATTTGATTTTGAAAAAGTCACAAATACTCTTCGGAATGATATTGATGATACTATTTCAGCAATTTTTAACTGTAGTTCTAATCACACAACAGCAAATATCAGTTTTTTTATTTACACTTAGCATGAGGGTCTCCAGAAAACCATTGATACACAGGTAATTGCTTTGTCAATATGTTTCTGTAATGATTAATCTTCATTGTCAGCTTGATTGGATTAAGAATTACATTAAAGCATATTTATAAGGGTATTCCCAGATACATTTAAGTGAGAAAGATAAGATAGATCTTTCCTGAATATGGGTAGTACCATCCAATGGGCTGGGGTTCTGAACAGAGTAAAACAGAAAATGAGCTGCGTACGTCATTCACCCTCTCTGCTTCCTGCCTATAGATGCAACATAACCAACTGCCTCATGCTCCCGGCACCATGTACTTTCAAATTGTGAGCCAATAGTTTTGGTTTTTGTCACATCAACAAGAAAAATAATGAATACAATTCCAAAATGGATATTGTAACACCATAGTGGCTGCCTTCAAAGGTATCACTTTTTTACCTGTTAATGTTACAGTCATATAGCTTCATTTCCCATGGTTTTGGGACCCACTGATAAAGTAGAATACAGAAATTGCAGTATTGACTTAGTCCATGAGAGTACTTAGAATATGTTCAGCTAGTTAAAGCTTAGACAAAAGCACATATTACTCTCAGTTCTGAAGGTTTAGAAAGTCTCAGATCAAGTCATGGTGCCCAAAGACTTATTCTTAAAAGTGTCCATCACAGGCTCCTGTTTGGAGGTCTTGGTTGACAGATAACAGACTCCAGAGAATGTATTGTATCATGATGCCATGGCTTGGAAAGTCCTGGAACTGATTGTAGATGCCATGGATTGGAAAGTCTTGAAATTGGAGAGGTAAAGAGTACTGGCTCAAGCATGTCACCAGGGGCATGTTATTGGTACTGTATCTTGCTCCAGTTCATTCCTGTATCTGTCTGTTTCATGTCTACCATGAGTAGGCAACAAACTCTACTCTTCCAAAACTTTCCTACTATCAAGCTCGTTATCATGTGACCTGGAAACAGCTGCTAGATTCAATGGACTGCATCCTCTGAAGCTATGCATAAATGGATCCTTTCTCTCTTCAGTTGTTTATGTTAAGCATTACGTCACATGGGTGAAAGTCTGACCAATCAGAATCTTCTGGTTCTACATGGTCATAGAGAACAGGCTGCCCCAGAGAACTTTTATAAGAATATAAATCCCAGTCACAGGGCAGCTTTCAAGATTGAATCGTTTCTTCAGGGACCCATTTGTTAACATATCACCTTGGTGTGAGAGGGAAGCATCTGAACTTAGTGAGACACAAACACACAGAACCTATTAATTCTATAAAATCACTACAAACTTCACATATGCATTGAAGTCAGAGGGTACGCCCTTATTTATTTGACAGTTCCGTTTTTATAAGTCACTTTTAACCTAATTTATGCGGTTTTTCTCAAAGTTTCTTATAATATTATCTAGATGATGTGGTTTCACAATATTACAATAATTCCAGTAAAGAAACAGAATGAAATTCTTATCCAAACTCCAATTTTCCAAGTTATTTCAATGCTGTGCAAAAGAGGAAGGTGTTCTGACTTAGCCATATCATGAAATTTGTTCTCATAATAAAATAGAATGAAAGCTTTGAGGAAGTGAAATATGTGTCAAATGTTCTGTGTGTAACATGTAAGAAGTCACATACTATTCTACTCAATCTTCATAACAAGGCCTATGTTTTTTGTCTAGCATATAGATGTCAGGCGTAAACTAAACAGAATATTTGTTTGGACTGTTACTATAGGACTTTAAAATATTGTGAAATTTTATTTGTGTGTGTGTGTGTGTTTGCTTAGTGGTGGGTACGATATGTGCAACAATGTAGAACTCAGAGGATTTCTTGCAGGTCTTATCTCTCCTTCTACTGTGCATGTATCAGGAGTGAAAATCACCTTGTCAGACTTTGTGGCAGCTATTTTTTTAACCCACTGAGCCAAGACATCAGCACTCATAGACAACTTTAGCTATTATAGTTTCTATTTTTTATTCAATTACTAAAAATAAGGAAATACTTAGTTAAAAAATTAATTAATTCCATTCACTCTGCCCAACAGTTGGCCATCAGGCTCAGCATCTGCTTTGATAGTCTGCAGGGCAGAGGCTTTCAGAGGCCCTCTGTGGCAGGTTCCTAGGATGTTTCCTGTTTTCTTCTGGCTTTCAGAGCTAAGAAGTGGGAAATAGTAAGAGCTGGAGAGGACAGGGTCTCCACAAGGAGAGCAACAGAACAAGAAAATTTGAACACAGGGAACTTCCCAGAGACTCATACTCCAACCAAGGACTATTCATGGAGATAACCTAGAACCCCTTCACAGATGTAGCCCATGGCAGGTCAGTGTCCAAGTGGGTTACCTAGTAATGGGAAGAGGGACTGCCTCTGACATAATCTGATTGGCCTGCTCTTTGATCACCTCCCCCTGAGGGGGGAGCAGCCTTACCAGGCCACAGTAGAGGAAAATGCAGCCACTTTTGATGAGAACTGATCGACTAAGACCAGAAAGGAGAGGAGAACCTCCCCTATCAGTGGACTTGGGGAGTGGCATGCATGCAGAAAGGGGAGGGAGGGTGGGATTGGGAGGGGAGGAGGGAGGAGCTTATGGGGGGATACAAAATGAATAAAGTGTAATTAATAAAAAAAATTTAAAAAAAGACTCGGAGACAGATAAATTAAAAAATAAAAATTATTTCTTCCCCCCCCAAAAAATAATTAATAGGGCCTCCTTTTTACAAATATAATACTGTAGTTCATGCTGACTGTCAGCACATTGGTGAGCAGGCAAAGGAATTGAATATTCAAGATGATTTTCATTCAGGGTAGGACTCTGAGAAGGCGGGAGGTAAACACTCCTAGAAAATTCTGCCTTCTGTCCCTTTTCCAGACTCTGCAGGGAACAGGCTGTCTGCAGCAGGTGAGACAAAGGCAGTCACTCATTCCAGTGCTCAGCTGTGCTTCTCTGGTCAGGTGATGAGCTTTGAGTTGACTTCCATGATGCTGGTGCGTCTTTCCCTATCATCCACTACACTCTTCCCTAATTCTCTCAGCATCATCTGGTCAGAAGCTCTTCAGGAAACACTAAATCTAATTGATGTCTTCCAATATCAGCCTTCCTCTATGCCAAGGCCCTTTTGACTAGAAGAGATTAGCCAGTGCAAATAGACAATTAACAGTGTGTATACATCAAGCTGATAATAACATGTGCACACATATTCTTTTCTACACTGAGGAGTGAAGATTTATTCTTATAGAATAAAAGAGTACCTCTGTCTCCCTTCTTAGCCTACCATCTCCTCATTATCCTATAAAACAAAAAATGTGTCCCTGAGGAGGTTTGGAGTTGCTCAGAATAGGCATTGGTAACATCTTCATACATCCTGTTCAGGGGACACACAAAAGCTAACAGTCGTGGAGTTTGACATTTGAAATTGTGCGGCCTATTACTAATTGAACATTTAACTGAAATTTACCAGGAAACTGGCATTGGTCAACACAGTGGGCACAAAACCCAGGGTTACCTGAACTTGGTGGTGGGAAGTAGGACTGTTGTTCTCAGGACTCAGAATTCACTCTTACCTAAAAATCTTAAATTATACCACAACACCTCCCAGATCTTCCACCCACCAAATCCATACATTTCCTTTCTCTTTTTTATTAGAATACAAACATGGATCTAAAAAATAATAGCAATAAAATAAAATTAAATAACATAAAAACCGAACAATCCAAAATATGACAAAACAAATAGAAGAAAAAGTGCCAAAGAAGTGTGTGTGTGGGGGGGAGACCCAAAACGGACAGATAGATGCAGAGACAGATGTTTGCAGATACAGAAATTTCGTAAAAACATTTGCTTGTTTATGTACAGAGAGAGAGAGACTTCACCAGCGTTTTGCCACTGGTAGGTAGCCAATACAAAGCCCCATTTTTTTTTCAGACAACGAAAAATAACACATGCTTGTGAGTATTTGTTTGAAATATTGGCTCCACGAGAATAACTATGCTGTAGCTGTAAACTTATGTCTTCCTCTATCTTCAAAGTAGAGAGAGTCTCCTTATAGGTCCATCCCAACCTTCTTGGGGACAGTGTTCAAGCATCAGCAAAGGCAATTTCTCAGAGCTGGAATTCCATTTTAGAGTACAGGTATATAATCAGTAAGTTTGCCAAGCATTCCGTAAACACATTCATGAGAATATTTCCCAAGTTTTTGCCTCTGCTAGACCTGATATTTTCCTCTCTCAGATGGTAAATTTCTGCTTTTGACTTCTTAAAGACAATATTATAAGACCTACAATCATTTCAGGTAGCAGCTTTCCTCAATGACATCCTTTTTCCATGTGCCAGTCAACAGACACAACCTATCTCTGTTCAAAGTCTTGGTGGTGTCTCAAATCCCACACTCTTTGACCATTACCCAAAGAAAGACTAAAAAAGGATCAGAAATGAAAGAGTAGTGATAAGAATGGACATTTCACTTTGATCTGCCCATTTGAATATTTAGTGGCACCAACAGAACAGTAGTGAAAGGAGTGACTCATCTTCAAAGTGACATCTAAATAGTGTATGACAGCCAATTATTGCATCCAGCCAGGTTCTTCACACTTTCTGTGTCAGATGAGAAGGAAAAGGGAGCAGTGCTTCTCTCCACGGGAAGCTACTTTTGATGATAATATTTATACCTGAGAAAGGAAAGTATAGAAATACAGTGGATTCACATCAACCATGGTATGCCTTTGCAGGAATTATTTTTCCCAAATATTAGTATGTACTCAGACTGTGCCAATAAGAACTAATCCATTTAATTAAAATGTAAAAATAATGGGTTCAATGTGGTAAATATATTCAGAAAAAAATGAATAAGTAAATACTGGAAGAGATCCATTACATTGAAAGCAGAGTTAAATAACATAATTACAGCAAACCCTATCTTAGCTCTTTCATTATGAAAACACAGATAACTGCCCTGCATCAGCAGCTCAAAACCTTAAGACAGAAAACACAGACCATGGATACAGACTTCAGTATGAGAAAATGAGTAGAAGAGAATGAACAGAGGAAGATTAAAAGAAAAAGAATTAAAGGAGCTAAGAAGGCTGAGAATTTCCATGAAATGTTCCCAATTCAGAGAGAAGGGACAATGGATCTTTAAAAAGCAGGGTCCTCTTAATCCTTAAGAACATTTTGGTTCTCTTTGTATTGGGCACCAACCTTCCCTTGTGCCTTTTTGTCATATGTTTAGTTTGAATGACAAAATCTGGATGCTTCCCAATCAACTCTTCAAAAGTTCACATGTCACCTTAACCAAAGCAAGACTCCAAAGAGCCTTACCCAGCAGCAGGACATGCTTGGGATCACCACTTCTTTGATATTTCTATTTTAAAACCTTTTTATTAAATGTATGTGTGTGCATTAGTATATATGTGTGTCGCAGGTATGAGTCCTAGCAGAGGTTGGGAGCGGGTATCAGACAGGACACCTTGGAGATGAGGTTACTGACAGCTGTCAGCCAGTCAAAGGTATGCTGGAAACCACTTCTGGGTACTCCTGACTGCAGTATTCCCACTCTGGCCATCAGCATTTCTACTTGTAACTCCTTTGGTACAAGAAAGTTTTATGTGACCCAGGGTAAGCATAAGGCAAATGTACAAATATCAAACATTTACTGATTTAAAAAGTCATAAGAAATTTTAGTTTGAAGTAGTTCCTTGATATACATATAACTTTGTCCTGTAGTAAGATGAAAACAAATTTTGCAATGAGATGGATATGTTTATTACTTTTCACATAAAGAATTAAATCTTGTCTGAATATTTACCTCACACACCTGAGATAGTCCTTAGTGTTTTTCAGAGTTTTATCAGTATTTCAATTTCATAGTTGTCAATGCTGGGAATACCCCTCTACATAAACACAATATGACAGTACATTTAGGGTCACTTCAGAAAGTGCTGAAAATTCTGTCCTGAATCTCAAGCCAAATTTATTGAAAAGTTTTTTAATGAAAGTAAATTTACAATTCAACAATTAAAACAATTTATTTTACTAAATGTGTGAATGAATGTGTTGAAAGAGAGAGAGGTGGAGATAAGAGGAAAACAAAATCATAGAAGAAAACATTTCTCAAGATCAGCCGTTTCTTTAATAGCTGTAAAATAACCTCACCCATAGCTACTTGTGCATACAGTCCCCATCATAGTGGGGGTCACAGATTAAGCTTAGAGTTTGTATCTGTGTAAAAGCAACAGACCTTCAGGAGGCACTGTTGATTGAACTTAGCATCTTTTCAGTTCTGGTGGCACTCAGGGTGAACCCTTCTAGTGATGGTGGGCAGTAGTGGCAGCTACAGCTCTGAAACCATAGTCATCCACAACCCCATTTTATTAAGTGTGTTTGCAGCCCCATATGGATTGTCAAATTGATATGTGGTGTTGAAAAAAAATGGCACCAGTAAAAATTTTCTGAACCTTAATGACCAAAATTCAATTCAAATTTCAATCTCTAATGAATCTGAGATCTTTCTGGCCTCAACCTGCAGCCACACTGTTCTGCAAGTCTGCTGTGGTATTTGTCCTGAGCACTCAGCACACATTCTGTACTGTACATGCCCACACATAGGCCTCTGACCTGTGCTATGGAGAACTGTGTGTAGGGGCCACCCTGGGAAAGAGGGCCACGATTATTTAAAAAGGCATTCTGCATGAGCCATGGAAAGTAAGTCAGAAAGCAGTTTCATTTGTGGTCATTGTTTCTCTTCAGACCTCCAGTTCATGCCTTGAGTTCCTGCTCTAACTCCTGTTAATGATGGACTGTGACCTTGGAGCTGAGAAACAAATCATTTATTCTACTAGGTGGTTTATGCTAAGTGTTATATCACAAGAAAATGAAATCAAACTAGAACAAAGACCCTGGCTACTTTTTAAGTGGGTGGCAATCTAAAGCAGAAAAACATAGGTGTCTGCTTTTGAATACTTTCCTTTTGCCATGAGATTATTCTGCTTTTGCTCTCTTAAAGTGTCAACCCCTCTGATTACTCCAAGACCACCTGCAAAATTTTGAGGCTCCACACCTTCTTAAGGATAGATAGACAACAGATATTTGTATGAGATAAATACTTTACTTTAATAGTGTTCATGCACTCACTGGGTTAGATCACTTTTTGTCTGCTATTGATTGCCTACCACGGGTAAGCAGACCCTCTGTGAGCCCCAGAAAGTTAACACAGCAGTATCATCTGTCTTAGAAGTGCCTGGGTTATCTGCCGAAGGTTCCAGTGATAAACTGACAGGCCAGTGCTTCTCTAACCAGAACCACATGCTCTCTCATGAGTTAACATCTGTCATTTTTCACATATAGCCTACACAATATACTGGATTGTTTAAAAATGTGAAACTATCAGTATATTATATCAGGAGCTGATATGGATCAGCACTCATTGTCCTTGCTGGAGCTATTAGGGTGAGAACCTGGGCCCTTGAAATCTTAACAAATCATGTTTTGGCTGCCTGTGTTCAATAAGCTAATTAAAAAGACAGCAGTAGTGTAAAACAGATAAAATTTTATTGCATGTAATCCAGTAGGAAAGAGGAACAACAGAGATCAAAGCCTGCTAGTTCTATCTTGCTTTAGGGCACAGACATGAGGTTCAGGTTTGAGTGCAAGGCAAGGGGTATGCATAACTAAGCAGTCTTGGACAAGGTGTGGTCTTGTGTATCACAGACACCTCATTATCTCAGCTCCAGTCTGTCCTCAGCAAAGTATCGTAAGTTGTTAGAAATGTCTAAAATCCCTTCCTGAAAGTGAAGTTCCACTTCTGGTTGGCTACAGATCTTCAACATATTCCTTCTTCCTGCACTGAGATTCCTTGGGAAATAACGATTACTTGGAATCTGTGTTTCTATAGACTAACAGCCAAACAGAAAGGCACATGCATCTCTTCAGAATGTCTTTGTTCCTGAAAGAAAGTTTATATGTTGTCAGTATAGAATGAGGCAATTCATGTAGAGATGTTTCAAAGCAACATGACAGAAAAGAACAATGTGGTCCATCAGTTAAATAACAATTGACTTTATGTTCATGTTCTGCACATCAATACAAAAAGAAAAGGGTGTGGAAACGCCTAACTTCTTTTTAAAAACTACTTCCACAGGTGAAAACATAACAAGCAGCTCTCCAATCCGAAGTGTGAGTCCTAGTGATCCATCTCAGCTCATCAAGCTTGGCCGCAGGTGTGTTGCTTTAGCAAGAGGCCGTTTGTGTCCAGGTGCTGGAGGCTTCCAGGTTATCTGGAGCATCTGGAACTGTCTCTCAGGCTGGCTTTGTCTGTAGCTGTGTCCCAAGGCTGTCCACAAGTAAGAAGCAGAACTAGAGAAGCCAAAAAGCAATATTAGTACATTTAGGGATTAAATGGATGGGGTATGTAAATGGATGCTGGAACATGGACCAGATCATTGATGTATTAGGTCTTTGTTTCCATTTTCAAAGGCGTTGGGGCCTATATACAGGGTTTTAACATGAGCATGGTGCCTCTAATATAGTACCAGTTGTGTTTAGGTTTGGGGGCCTGTTACACAGGTAGACATTCGCAATAGAGAGACTATCATTTATTCTCAGCATTGTGATGAAGCTGTTTTTATGCCAGGTGGTTAAATGTACCTGAAGTAAATGGAGTTGACACAAAATGGAGCACTGTATAGACGACTAGTGTTCCAGAGAAACTTCTCAACTCTGTGTACCAGTGTGATTGGTAACAGCCTTTTACTTTCTGTGATGTAGATATGATAATGCTTCCTTTCTGTTCCCACCATCTAAGATGTGCAGTTCTTCTTTCACAGGCACTACTGAGCTGCTCAGAATTCAGCACAGTTTTGCTATAAATTTCCACCGAAATGCCTGCTCTCCTCCATGATTCTCCGGTGTTTGTTACTTTCATCTGTACTGTCACAGAAATCCAGCCTTAGCTATGTGGCTTAACTTTTTTGAAACACTACTATTGTTCAACTTACATTGTTCAGTCTTTATATTTCATACGATTGATATTCAACAACATATTGATTTTCTGGTTTCTCCACCATATTTTCAAAATTAACTTTCCCAGTATGTACATATATGTTCGTGTTTGTGTTTGTATGTGTAAGTGTGTGTATGTGTGTGGTGGTGTATTGGGGAGCAAGAGACAAAGTCATCTATCTTTTTTCCTTACTCTCTATCTGATGTACTGAGACAAGATCTCTCACTGAACCTGGGCCTTGATGACTTGCCTAGGCTGCTGACTGGTCAGCAAGCCCTAAAGACCCCTGAAGACCCCTTCATTTGCCTCCTGGTGATGGACTTACAGATATTTTCTTCTATGTTTGGCTTTTCCCACCATGGATATAAGAATCAAAGTCTGCCTTCATGACTCTGGACAAATGCTTTGCCTACTAAGCTAGCTCACATCTTCTTAGAATTGTTAAGTAGTAACCTCTCTCTCTCTCTCTCTCTCTCTCTCTCTCTCTCTCTCTTCCTCAATCACTGAACTGTGATCAGTCTGGCCCATTAGTCTTTGGGAACATTCAGGCTGTATTTCCAGGTTTTGTTAGTTAAAATTTACTCAGTAGTGTTAAAAACTTTAACCAAGAACTAAATGTCTCATATTGTCTAATGATTGATAAATACACTATTTGAAATAAGCATTTTTTAAATTTTTTATTAATTACACTTTATTCATTTTGTATCTCCCCATAAGCCCCTCCCTCCTCCCCTCCTGATCCCACCCTCCCTCCCCTTTCTGCATGCATGCCACTCCCCAAGTCCACTGATAGGGGAGGTTCTCCTCTTCTTTCTGAAATAAGCAATTTTAAGAATGGTATTTTCCTTACAATGCCATTTAGATAGATTTGCTTACTCAACAGTATGACAGGTATGAACAGGTATAAAGATTTTCTCTTTTCTTTCATTTTTTTTTCTTTCCTAGTCTAACACAAATGAAAGCCTAACATTTAAGCAATTTAGCTCTGTATTTACAATTATTCTCATGGCTGGCATTTTATGGAACAAACATCCTGATATGTCACTGAAGAGTCCACTTTCTAAGCAGATGTTTCAGAATCTACTGCACACTTTTCAAATGAAAAAAAAAGATATGTTTTGTAACAATATTAATAGAGCAATACTTTTACAGCCTTTACATTCAAAATGTTCTGTTCCTTTCTCAAGAGAAAAATCCATGAACCTGAACTAAAAAAAAAAAAATCTCATGTTTTTCTTGCTTTTTATGTCCAATCATGGTAAGCATTTTTACAAACTGCTGTAATAGAACAGTCTCCTTTCTTACATGTCACGGAGAAATTGCCTTGGTAACTGGGCTGCTGCTGCAAAACAAGCTTAGTCTGTATCATTGCATATCATGTTTTACTTCCATAATGAAGATACAAATCAAATATTTATTGGGAGTCTGTTCATGGATCTATGTTAAAGAAGGAAAAGCTGGGATTGAACATAACCTTTCTCTTCATTTCTGATTCAAATAGTAGCCATGTCCCTGACTGACAAGTGAAATACTTTCTGAATGCTCTATTTGTTTATTATTATATAGTGCTGATTTAAGCTAACCCAGAGATAAAAATTGCATAGAAAATGTACTGAAATGGTAAGATACAGTAGATGTTTTGGCCATGTCTAGTCAGAAAATTCCTTTATCCATGCTTGTTAGTTTTAATATCAACTTTTATTATCTACAGTTTTTCAATTGTTTGAGAAGACTCTCTTATGAGGAACTATTTACATCATGGTGGCTGGGTTGAAAGGGCATATCTCTGGGGGACTGTATTAATGGTTAGTGGGAAAACACAGCCCATGTATGGGATTCTTGCTCTAGGCAGGAGTTCTGAAATATATAAAACAGGAGAAAGCATCAAGTATGCACCCATTTCTCTCTGCTCTTGACTATGGATTTAATAAGATCAACAGTCCTTAGCTACTGCCACTGTGACTAGCTACTTGAGTTTTCATCTTAACTTGTTATCAATGAGAGACTGTAACCCAGAACCGTGAGCTGAGTAAACTACCACAGGCTTGTAACAAATTTGTGAAGTCAAAGAAACCTCAAAGACAGGAATGTGGTTGTTTAGCCAGTGGCATTTACTTTTCACTCCCCTTAAAGACAGATTAATGCAGAAACTTCAAACCAACCTTAAAGTTGAATAAATGGATCATTGGGCAAAGAGTGCTTACTATGCAAACATGAGAACCTGGGCCTAGTTCCCCAGTGTCTACATGGGCACATGTGCAGCTATGACCTCAGTGATGCTAGAGGCAAAGATGGAGATTGCTAGAGGTATGTACTCTGCATACACACACACACATGCATGCAGACACACACAAACACAAACACATGCATGCATACACTTGTATTAGCGAACCACTATTACATGTCATTAACACACATTCCATGTTAAAATCCAAACACATCCAATTAGGCTGCTTTCATCTTATTTTTTTTTTTTAATTTAAAGAGGGGTTATTCTACTACGATTTTACTTGGTATTTGTTACCAGGTAAGTAAGTAAAATATCATATATATTAATTGCAATATATTAACAGTAACATATGAGAAGTGAATAGAATCAGAGATGTCATTATGTTCACCCAGATTGGTTTTCTGGTTCATTTTTCTATTTGTAAAGATTACTATTAGTTGTGGTAATGGGAAACAGCTATAGCATTCAAGTGATCAAACATCCAACCGTAACTAACACCTGATATTCTCTAAGACTCTATACTATTGTGGATATAACCGATATTAGACGTGCCTTAGGTTAAGGGAAGAAATACTAGCTCAGAAGTCAAAGTTCGACTTCACCTCTGTCCTAGCTGATGTGAAAGCTTGAACATCTTAGCGCCATTTTAATTACCTCACCCATCAAGGTTAATATTTAATGATTTACACATTTCCACAGCATTAAAATGTCTCTCACTGATAGTCCAGTCCTTAAACTATTTGCACTCATGAGTAAGGATATCAGTATGACCCTTAGCAATCATATTTTAGAAATCGAGGGCTTGAGAGAAGGCTCAACAATGTAGAGAAGTTGTTGCTTTCTCATAGGAACTAGGACCATTTCTAAGCAGCCAATGAATGCTGCTTAAAATGAAACACATGAATGTATCTTTAAGAACTTATTCAAGTTTGGTGATCTGCATTCATAATCCCAATGGGAAGGTAAACACAGGTTGATACTGTTTTATTTAGACTAACTAGACAGCCAGTGCAGCTTAGTTGCAGAGTTCCAGCCCTGTGAAAAATGTAAGTTAGTGAAATAATACCTTAGCCGTTTCTAAATCAAAGGAATAAGTAGAATATCAAGTGAGATTTAGCAACAAAGAGTTCATAGCCAGAAGTCAATATGCTTTTTAATGTTCTTTTAATCTACTTACGATAAGACTAGAAAACTGTTATATATAAACATTTATTAAACAAAAATTATTACAACTTTGGAAAGTAAGTACTTTTCTTAATTTCATTCTGTTATTCTGACAAAACACTGAACAACAGCATCTTGGAGAAGGCTGTATTTACTTCATCTTACTTTCTGGGCCACAGCCTATCATTAAAATAAGTTAGGGCAAGAACTAAAGCAGAAACTCAAAGTGGAATCCACAGGGCAAGGTTGCTGGTTTGCTGACACAGTTTAATGCTTATGCTTATATAGCTTTCTTATGCTGCCCAAGCCCACCAGTCTAGGAATGGTGCTGCCCACAGTGGGCTGGGCCCTCCAGCACCAGTTAATAATCAAGAACCCCCCCAAACACAGACATACACACACACACACACACACAGAGAGAGAGAGAGAGAGAGAGAGAGAGAGAGAGAGAGAGAAGAAAGAGAAAGATAGAAACCCACAGGCCAATATGATCCAGGTAAATTCTTTATCAAACTTTCCATCTTAGATTACTCTAGTCTGCATCAAATTGACAATTAAAGCTAAGAAAACCAGTGATATCACAGTGTATCACTCACATACAGTCAAAGCAACTAGGTTGGGGACTCATATAGTATTCACTATGACTAGCTGAGGACACTTTTCAGCAGTAATGCAGGGTTGGTATTAGGCATTTCTGAGTTAGGAAATGCAATTCGGAAAATGTCCAAATTAAAAAGGGAATACATCCTTGGGATACAAATATAACATTTTAATTATAGCAATCACACCTTTTTAATGATAAAACTTATTCATTCTGATAATCATCTGCATGCATACATCACATCGATGTATGCATCTCATCAGCATGTGAAATATTCATATATATGATTATCACAATGAATACTTTTTTTGACTTGTTAAATACCATTGTTCTTTGTAAAATATTTCTTTGACTTCAAATAATGAGTTGCTTTAATAAAAATCTCAACCCATTTATTGATTGTTGCTCTTAGAGCCTGTGCTGTTGGTGTTCTGTTCAGGAAGTATTCTCCTGTACCAATGAGTTCTAGGGTATTCTCCACTTTTTTTTCTAGCTGATTTAATGTGTCTGGTTTTATGTTGAGGTCTTTGATCCACTTGGACTTCAGTTTTGTGCAGGGTGATAAGTATGGATCTATTTTCATTTTTTTTACATGTAGACATCCAGTTGGACCAGCACCATTTGTTGAAGATGCTATATTTTTACCATTGTATGGTTTTGGCATCTTTGTCAAAAATCAGGTGTCCGTAAGTGTCTGGGTTTATTTCTGGGTCTTCTGTTCGATTCCATTGATCCACCATTCTGTTTCTATGCCAGTACCATGCAGTTTTTATAACTGTTGCTCTATAGTACAGTTTGAGATCATGGATGGAGATACCTCCAGAAGATCTTTTATTGTAGAGGATTGTTTTAGCAATTCTCGGTTTCTTGTTATTCCATACGAAGTTGAGAATTTTTCTTTCCAGGTCTGTAAAGAATTGTGTTGGCAATTTGATGGGAATTGCATTAAATCTGTAGATTGCTTTTGGAACAGCACAGGCTCTAAGAGCAACAATCAATGAATGTTGAAATTGAAAAGTTTCTGTAAAGCAAAGGACACCATCATCAAAACAAAGTGACTGCCTACAGATTGGGAAAGAATCATCACCAACCCTTTATCTAACAGAGGACTCATATCCAATATATATATAAAGAACTAACCAAGCTGAAAAGCAATAAACCAAGTAATCCACTTAAAAAATGGGGAACAGAGCTAAAGAGAGAATTCTCTGTAGAGGAATAGCGAATGGCAGAGAAGCACTTAAAGAAATGCTCAACCTCATTAGCCATTAGGGAAATGCAAATCAAAACAACTCTGAGATTTCACCTTACTCCCATCAGAATGGCCAAGATGAAAAACTCAAGGGACAACACATGCTGGAGAGGTTGTGGAGAAAAGGGAACCCTTCTCCACTGCTGGTGGGAATGTAAACTTGTACAACCACTCTGGAAATCAATCTGGTGCTTTCTCAGACAACTAGGAATAGTGCTTCCTCCAGATCCAGCCATACCACTCCTAGGCATATACCCAAAAAAGGCTCAACTACACAAAAAGGACATTTGCTCAACCATGTTTGTAGCAGCTTTATTTGAAGTAGGAAGAAGCTGGAAACAGCCCAGATGCCCCTCAACTGAAGAATGGATGCAGAAACTGTGGTACATCTATACAATGGAGTATTACTCAGCAACGTAAAATAAGGAAATAATGAAATTTGCAGGTAAATGGTGGGACCTGGAAAGGATCATCCTGAGTGAGTTGTCCCAGAAGCAAAAAGACACGCATGGTATATACTCACACATATAAACATACAACATAGAATAAACCCACTAAAACCTGTACATCTAAACAAACTAAGCAAAAGAGAGGACCCTAACTAAAATGTTCAATCCCCATCCTGAAAGGCAAAGAGGATGGACATCAGAAGTAAAAGAAAATAGGAAACAACCTCGAAACCTGCTACAGAGGGCCTCTGAAAGCCAGAAGAAAACAGGAAACAACCTTGAAACCTGCCACAGAGGGCCTCTGAAAGCCTCTGCAGTATAAACTGTCAAAGCAGATGCTGAGCCTGATGGCCAACTGATGGGCAGAGTGAATGGAATTTTATGTTAGAAGTGGGAAATAGTAAGAGCTGGAGGGGATGGGAACTCCACAAGGAGAACATAGAACAAGATAATTTGGACACAGGGAACTTCCCAGAAAATCATACTCCAACCAAGGACTATTCGTGGAGATGAACTGGAACCCCTGCACAGGTGTAGCCCATGGCAGTTCAGTGTCCAAGTGGGTTACATAGTAATGGGAAGAGGTACTGCCTCTGACATAATCTGATTGGCCTGCTCGTTGATCACTCCCCCCTGAGGGGGGAGCAGCCTTACCAGGCAACAGTAGAGGACAATGCAGCCACTTTTGATGAGAACTGATAGACTAAGATCAGAAAGAAGAGGAGAACCTCCCCTATCAGTGGACTTGGGGAGTGGCATGCATGCAGAAAGGGGAGGGAGGGTAGGATCGGGAGGGGAGGAGGGAGGGGCTTATGGGGGGATACAAAATGAATAAAGTATAATTAATAAAAAATAATAATAAAAATAAAAATAAAATCTCAACCCAATCTACATGATCAAGGTTCTTGTGGCTATTGGAAGACATTTTGATTGCTTCTCTGCTTGTTTCATCTTTTTGGTATCCTGATATGGTCTTCCCTTATGGCACAGATTAGCCTCAAACTCAGTGATCTGCCTCTCTCAACTTCCAATGTGCTGGGACTGCTGGCGTGTTCCATCATACCTGGCTCAAAATCTTGCTTCTTAAAGTGCATTGTCTAGCTGCAAACTTCAAATTTCATTCCTAGTTAAAACTCCTCCATGTATATTCGTGGCATTCTCAGAGAATTACAATGAATTAAATAAATACACAAACCTTTAAACTTTTAACATCTATACAAAATGAAGTAAATAAAATTTGAATTAAATGATGAGTATGTTGTGTGTTGAACACTTTAAAAAGAATTCACTAAATCAAATTGATACATTGAAAATATATATGTTTATCAAGTTAAACAATAAAAAGTATAATAAATAAAATAAAACACTCTTCAAGTATTACTACATTTATAATTTTTAAAATCTTCACATAGAAAGAGCTCCCTATTCTACAACCAAGCATAATGTCCCTGCCAACATACACTGCATCTCCCAGAACTTTAAGCCAAAAATATTTTTTCCCTCCTTTAGTTGGTTTTCAGGTATTTTGTCAAAGCAACATGACATGTAAACTCCAAATACCCATTTTTTAAAATTCTTTATTAATTATGCTTTATTCACATTGGTTCCCTCACTCCTCCCATCCCAATCCCTTCCTTCTTTCACCCTCTGCATGCATGCCCCTACCCAAGTCCACTGATAGGGGAGGTCTTCTTCTCTCTCCTTCTGATCCTAGTCAATTAGGTTTCATCAAGAGTGGTTGCAGTGTCTTCTTCTGGGCTGGTAATGCTGCTTCCCCCTCAGGGGAAGGTAATTGAAGAGCAGGCCAATCAGTTCATGTCAGAGACAGTCTCTGTTCCTATTACAATGGAACCCACTTGGATACTGAATTGACATGGGCCACATCTGTGCAGGGGTCTTAGGTTATCTCCATGCATGGTCCTTGGTTGGAGTATCAGTCTCAGGAAAGACTTCTGTGCTCAGATTTTTTGGTTCTGTTGCTCTCCTTTTGGAGTTTTTGTCCTCTCCAAATCTTACTGTTTCCCACTTCTTTCCGAAGATTCCCTGCACTCTGCCCAAAGGTTGGCCATAAGTCTCAGCATCTGCATTGATAGTCTGTAGGGCAGAGCCTTTCAGGGGTCCTCTGTGTCAGGCTCCTGACTTGTTCTCTCTTTTCTCCTTCTTCTGATGCCCATCCTCTTTGCCTTTCTGGATAGTAATTGAGCATTTTAGCGAGAGTCTTCCCTCTTGACTAGTTTCTTTAGGTGTACAGATTTTAGTAGTTTTATCCTATATTGTATGTCTATATGAGTAAATATATACCATGTGCATCTTTCTGCTTCTGGGATAGCTTACTCAGGATGATCTTTTCTAGATCCCACCATTTACCTGCAAATTTCATGATTTCCTTGGTTTTTATTGCTGAGTAATATTCCACTGTGTAGATGTACCACAATTTCTGTATTCCTCCATTGAGGGGCAAATGTGCTGTTTCTAGCTTCTGGTTATTACAAATAAGGCTGGTACAAACATGGTTGAGCAAATGTCCTTTACGTGTACTTGAGCCAATTTTGGGTATATGCCTAGGAGTGGTATAGCTGGATCTTGAAGAAGCACTATTCCTAGGTGTCTGAGAAAGCGCCAGATTAATATCCAGAGTGGTTGTACAAGTTTACATTCCCACCAGCAGTGGAGGAGGGTTCCCCTTTCTCCACTTCTCCAGCATGTGCTGTCACTTGAGTTTTTCATCTTAGCCATTCTGATGAGTGTAAGGTGAAATCTTAGGTTCACTTTGAATTGCATTTCCCTTATGACTAAAGACGTTGAACATTTCTTTATGTGTTTCTCTGCCATTCGCTATTCCTCTATTGAGAATTCTCTGTTTAGCTCTGTACTCCATTTTTTTTAATTGGATTACTTGATTTGTTGCTGATTAACTTCTTGAGTTCTTTATATATACTGGATATTAGTCCTCTGTCAGATATAGGGTTGGTGAAGATCCTTTCCCAATCTGTAGGCAGTCATTTTGTTCTGACAACAGTGTCCTTTGCTTTACAGAAGCTTTTCAGTTTCATGACCTCCCATTTATTGATTGTTACTCTTAGAGCCTGTGCTGTTGGTGTTCTGTTCAGGAAGTTGTCTCCTGTGCCAATGAGTTCAAGGCTCTTCCCCACTTTTTCTTCTTAGCGGATTAGTGTGTCTGGTTTTATATTGAGGTTTTTGATCCACTTGTACTTTAGTTTTGTGCAGGGTGATAAGTATGGATCTATTTACATTTTTCTACATGTAGACATCCAGGTAGACCAGCACCATTTGTTGAATATACTCTCTTTTTTATTGAATGGTTTTGGCATCTTTGTCAAAGATCAGGTGTCCATAAGTGTTTGGATTTATGTCAGGGTCTTCTATTCAATTCCATTTATCCACCAGTCTGTTTCTATGCCAGTACCATGCAGTTTTTAGTATTGTTGCTCTGTGGTACAGATTGAGATCATGGATGGAGATACCTCCTGAAGATCTTTTACTGTAGAGAATTGTTTTAGCAAATCTGGGTTTCTTTTTGTCCATATGTAGTTTAAAATTTTTCTTTCCAGGTCTGTAAAAAATTGTGTTGATAATTTGATGGAAATTGCATTGAATCTATAGATTGCTTTTGGTGAGATGGCTATTCTTACTATATTAATCCTGCCAAGCCATGAGCATGGGAGATCTTTCCATCTTCTGATATCTTCTTCCAATTCTTTCTTCAGAAGAATTAGAGACTGTAATTTTTTTTTTCATACAAGTCTTTGACCTGCTTGGTTATGTTCACACCAAGGTACTTTATGTCCTTTGTGGCTATTATGAAGGGTTTTATTTCCCTAATTTCTTTCTCGGCCCTTTTGTCTTTTGTACACAAGAAGGCTACTGATTTTTTGAGTTAATAATCCCTTGTATCCTATCTGATCACTGGACTAAACTGGACCTCAAAGACAAAAAATTGAAAAAGGCCTACACACTCATGGAAATTGAATAACTTGCTACTAAATGACAGCTGGGCAAGAGAAGAAATAAAGAAAGAAATTAAAGACTTCCTAGAATTCAATGAAAATGAAGCCACAACATACCCAAATTTATGGGACACAATTAAAACAGTGCTAAGAGGAAAGTTCATATAACTAAGTGCCTACAAGAAGAAAATCGAAACGTTTCATGCCAGTAACCTAATGGCTCACCTGAAAGCCCTAGGAAAAAAAAAGAAGCAGACACACCAAAGAGGAGTAGACTGCTGGAAATAATAAAACTCAGGGCTAAAATCAATAAATTAGAAACAAATAAAACAATCCAAAGAAGCAATGAAACCAAGAGCTGGTTCTTTGAGAAAATCGACAAGATAGACAAACCTTTAGCCAAGCTAACTAAAAGTCAGAGAGACACCATCCAAATCAACAAAATCAGAAATGAAAGGGGGACACAACCACAGAAACTGAAGAAATCCAAACAATAATTAGGACTTACTTCAAAAGCCTATATACCACAAAATTTGAAAAATCTAAATGAAATGGACAGTTTTCTTGACTGATTCCACCTGCCAAAGTTGAATCAAGACCAGATAAATTAATTAAATAGTCCCATATCCCCTAAGGAAATAGAAGCTGTCATCAAAAGTCTACTATGTAAAAAAAAAAAAAAAAAAAAAAAGCAAGCCCAGGACCAGATGGCTTCAGCGCAGAATTCTATCAGACCTTCAAAGAAGAGCTAACTCCAATTATCTTCAAACTATTCCATAAAATAGAAACAGAAAGAACACTATCAAACTCATTCTATGAAGCCACAGTCACCTTGGTACCTCAACCTCACAAAGACCCGACAAAGAAAGAGAATTTCAGGCCAATCTTCCTCATGAACATTGATGCAAAAATACTCAACAAAATACTTGCAAACCAAATCCAAGAACACATCAAAGATATCATCCAACATGACCAAGTACGCTTTATCCCAGGCATGCAGGGGTGGTTCAACATACGGAAATCCATCAATGTGATCCACCACATAAACAAACTGAAGGAGAAAATCCACATGATCACCTCCCTAGATGCTGAAAATGCATTTGACAAAATCCAACATCCATTCATGTTTAAAGTCTTGGAGAGATCAGGGATACAAGGTACATACCTGAACATAGTAAAAGCAATATACAGCAAGCCTATAGCCAATATCATACTCAATGGAGAGAAACTTAAATCAATCCCACTGAAATCAGGGACAAGTCAACTCTGCCCACTCTCTCCATATCCCTTCAACATTGTTCTTGAAGTCCTTGCTAGAGCAATAAGACAATTGAAGGAGATCAAGAGATACAAATTGGAAAGTAAGAAGTCAAACCTCATTATTTGCAGATGATATGATAGTATACCTGAGTGGCCCCCAATATTCTACCAAATACCCTTTTTCAGGGACAGAGGCTTATGAAGCCGACTGGTGGATCCTTCATGGATCACAGCACATCACCAAGCTATTTCACCTCTGCAATGTGACAGTCTTCTCCATGAGTCAGTGTATTTGTGTTCATTACCTTCTTTGTACTAATTCATGAGCAAGAAAGATCCAGTTTGGCCTCAACATTACCCTGTCTACACCCCAGTCCCTTATTGTCTATCACATAGTAAATGATGCCAAGGATTCCAGCCAGAGGAAAGCTCAAGCCTTATTCCCTGCACTCATTCCCAGTAAATCAGAACCATTCGACATAAAAGAATCTTGGGTACCCTCAGGATGCTCACACTCTCCTTTCCAGTTGTATCTTCCCCATGCACAGCAGGATCAGGTGTTTTCATGGTCCAGTAAGAGACTGAGTAGTACTAAGTATCATAAATTCTCCCTGTTTCCACTTTAAAAGATTAAGATATTGATTGCTTGATTTAATGTATGTGCATGTGCACACACACACACACACACACACACACACAGAAACATAACTTAGTGCTCATGTGGAGATAAGAAGAAAATCTTTAAGAATCGATTTTCTCCTTTTATCAGTGTTGGGGCTCAAACTCAGGTAATCAGGTTTGCAGTAGGTGCCTTTACCCACTGAGCCATCTGACCAGCTCCATGTTTACAATTGTACGGGTTAATTCAAAGAATCACTTCAAAGAAAGCTTACAAAAGAAAAAAAATAGGCAAAACAATTTGGATAGCTGTGTTCTTAGAATGGTTACTTACAAATTGTCTTTCAAAAAAGTATATTGCTGCTGTGTGTGAGGATTATACTTTACATATGTGTGTGATATTGAAGTAACTGAGGTTGACATGGGCAGGTCACTGAATGTAGAAAGAAGGATTTCCGCTGACCATTGGTTGACAGGATGATATAAAGGCTGTAAGCGCAAATGAACAGAGAACTGGTTTCTAGAACCTGGGTTTTGCAGGTAAGAAAGAACACATTGTGATTTTACTGGATAAAATGGAAAACATTATCCAGAGAGTTACTTGAAGGTTACAATTATGCCCTTATCTTCACTCTAAAAATAAAGGTAATGACATGTATAGGACATAGCTGGTTTTTTTTATTTTCAGTAAAGATTTCAAAACTAGTATTTAAGCATTTGATCTATCAAGGACAATTGTCATCTCTTACTCTGGAAGTTAATTAAAAATAAAAATGAACTGTTTTTACAATCTCATTTTAATGGCATGCCATTGGTTAAATTAACTTAAAAGCAGTTTCCATGAATTATTTATTTCTAGGATTCTTCATGCTTTTAAATTCAAAGTACATCAAAGGTCATTGTGGACCTAACCACGGCTGATAGGATGCAGTGTTTTGATTTTAGTAGAATGTAGAGAAACCTTAAATTAAATTTGACATTGGCAGTGGCACTACATTGTGTGTGTGTGTGTGTGTGTGTGTGTGTGTGTGTGTGTGTGTGTATGTGTACAGGGGCCCAGAGAGACCAGAAGAAGAAACCAGGTCCCCTGAAGTTAGAGTTATAGATGGGCATGAGCCTCCCAGTATCAGTGCTGTGAACACAACCCAAATTTTCTGCAAGAGGAGTAAGTGCTTTAATCTCTCAGGCCTGTTTGTTTGTTTGTTTGTTTGTTTACTTATTTACTTACTTACACAGAATATTTTGGTGAACCTGGATGTTGTTGATTTGGCAAGATGATCTGACTGGCAATGCTACCTCCACTGCCCAGCACTATGGTTACAGGCATGTTTGCCACACCCAGGTTTTACCTGGGTGCTACGTATCTGGATGTAGCTCCTCATGTTTGCTGTTACTTTATTCATTGAGCCATCTCTGTCATAAAACTCCTCTTGAATTCTTACTCAACTCACCTCCTGTTTCTGCCTGAATCATGTGCTATGAGGTCATTTATCAGACCCCTAAAATACAGTGTAATGCTCCTTCCCTTGATGCTCCTCCTGCCCCTCCCCATATAGAACACTGCATGGAGTATTCAGTTCTTAGGGATTTCCCTTAATAGACTAATTCACCAATACCTTTGCCTTCTGACCTTGGCTGTCACCTCCTAGGAGGGTACCTATCATATCCCGAGTGATCCTGGTCTTTACTGTGTAGCATCAGTAAGAGAACACCGATGGCAGTTATATGAACTCCTTCTTCTGAGATGTTAAGTAGCAGCAGAAGCTTCTCATTCTCCAGCATACCTCTTCCTCTCCAGAGGAAGGGTACTCTTAAGGCTGCTAACTGAAGGAGTGAGACAAGCACGAACCCGCATCTCAGATTGGAAGCAGTTTGAAGTAGCCCACTTCAGCAAACTACAGCCACTAAGCACAGAAAAACAATCTTTGGCATTGTAAGTTTTTGAAAGATGAATATATTCTGCAACGCTCCTCCCTACAGAACTGTATAATTACTGAAACTATTCATGATGGTTTGCATTTTGGGGAATATTGAACAATCTGTGATTATCATTTTTGTTCCAATTTTAAAACATCACCTAGACTATAGCATGCAGTAAGTTAATGTTTGTTTAAACAAATAAATGATTAAATGAATAGAGAATAAGAATGTACCTTCTCAAGAAAACCAGGGGAATTTCAACACCATGATTTTAAGGCTCTGAAAAGAACTACCATTCACATAAGATATTTTTAAACTATGAAATCATACAGGAAGCCTCTCACCCATATCCCTTGGGTATCTGTGTTTTCATGGCCACACAGGGAGCACTGAAGATGGGCAGACAGGGAGCACTGAAAGTGAACAGGCAGGGCAAAGAAGGTAGACACACAGGGTGCAACTAAAGATGGGTGGGCAAGGAGCACTGCTTTGCCCTAAGGTTTCTTTACATCTCTGTTGCTGCCAGAAGACCTCATCAATTCTTTAGTTACTCCTTCTCTGAAATCCTCACAGAGAAGCAAATGTGAGTGTCTCTCATTTGATTCTAGATTTACTCAAGGTCATTATCAAGACAAATGATTATGTTGCTAAGCTTCCCCTGGCTGGTAGTTCCTGGGTTTCCTGTTTTTAGGGTCTACTTGGAGTTCCTTCTCAGAAGAAACTTTGGTTCACAATGACAGATTCTACAACTCCGAGTTCTGACCACCCAGCCAATACCTACCTGGGTTAGTTCTGAAGCATCTATAAGGGGTATGATTTTCTCTTGCCCTTTCTTATTTTCTATGATCTATAACCAGCCAGGTTGCTTCCTCATGCCTACGAAAGCAGGCACCTCAACTTCTTCTAGACACAGTTACCCACCAGCTGTTTTTTGTCCTATATTCATTCTCACAATTTTTATCAATACACATTTCCAGATTCTTCAAGTAAGCCTGGATATGTATACTGTTCAGCTTTGTCTTTTCAATGCATTATACACACTTAAAATCGCTGCTTAGTCTGATAATGTTTTATATAGGAAAATATCTTTTCCCTAATAGCTACCAGAATAGTTGTAGAAAAGGTACCATTGAAAGAAAGCATATATTTATCTTTCTGAAACTGGTCAAATTTGCTTAATATGATTATCTCCAGTTGTATCTGTCTTACTACAAGCATCATAACCTCATTCTTCTTTATGAATGAAAAAATCCATTGTGTAAATAAAACACATTCTCTTCATCCATTCCTTTGTTGTTGAGTAACCAGGTTGGTCCTTTAATTTAGCTATTTATACTGCAATAAACATTGATGTTCAAGTATCTCTGTGGTTCCAGATTTATATAGCTTTGTATATATTATATTATATCATATTATATTTATAATATTCTATAATATATATATTATATATAAATAGTCATTCATGAACATATCTGAATGTAGAAGTAAAATTGTATATTTATATTTATAATATTCTATAATATACAGATTATATATATAATCATTCATGAACATATATGAATGTAGAAGCAAAATTGTCTAGGGAAACAAAAAGGACAAATGAGAAGGGTGGGGAGGGAAAGGGAAATTATCAGATAAAAAGGAAATATGATCAACACACAGTGAATACTGTATGAACAAATAAGAAAAATTAATTTAAAAATTTACTGGCAAAAGTAGGCTGAAGGGTAAAGTGATTCTCATTTGCAGACAATAGGCTACATTCTCTGTAAGAAATTTTTGAATAATAATGATGATGACTGTGAAGGTTAAGCTCAGTGGTCAACTTGAGATCTAGAATGACTTATTAGGTTTGTCACTGGTCACAGTCATGTGGCATTATCTAATCATTCTTTCCTTTCTGCTTCTTAGATGCAGACACAATGAAATCAGCTGCCTGTCTGTCCTCCTACCAGGACTTTTCTACCATGACAGCATGAGCTCTTGAATTGTGAGCCAAAATAAACTCTTTCTCAGTTATATTGTTTTTGCCAGGATATTTTATTACAGCAACAAGAAAATAAACCTAGGCACTGACACACACACACAAACACATCCTTATATATACATGCATATATGTATATGTGTGTGTAAATATATGACTTTGTATCACTTTATCACCAAGTTTTATCAACAATAAAGAATGTCAAAGACAACACATTCCTCCTAAAACAATCATTTTCCTTAATTCTAATAATTTGTTGATATTGAATGCTGATATTAAATATAATATGTCAAAAGAGCATATTTTTATTATTCTTTGATTAGTCAACAAAATGTTATACATGAAATTATTTTAAGAATGCCAGTTATTCATATGGTCCCTGCATATTTTGGATGGGAAATGATCCCCACAAACTTGGGTATTTGAACACTTGGCTCTCAGTTCATGGCACTGTTTGAGGGAAGTTATGGTACCTTTAGGAGGTGAAGACTTGGTAGAACAAGGAGGTCACTGTGATGACTTTCATGCTTTTATAGCCTGGTTCAACCTTCTAATGAATCTTGCTGAGCCCTGTGTGAGGTTGAAATAGAACATCTCTGATTCCAGATTACCATGTTGGTCTCATACTCCTAGTGTAATGCTTTTTACTTGATAGTAAACACTATCTCTCTGAAACTACAAGACAAACTAGATCCTGTCTTACCTAAGGTGCTTTTGCTCATCATATTTTCACAGTAACAAAAAGTCACTAATGCTACCACAATAGAAACCGAATGCCAGGGATGATGTTTTGAGTCAGTGGAACTCACCACAGTTTACCGTATTGTAGTTTCTACCTCTAAAATCTAAGAGATTGTGTATGAATGTATTTGAAATGAAGAGTCAAAATAGTGGCTGTAGTTCAGTGATAGAACAGTAATCTACAATGTCCAAAGCACTGGGTTCCATCCCCAGCAGAGACAAAAACAAACAAACAAAAAACAAAACAATGTTAATAGTGAAGGGATTGTGAAGAGAGAAGCAAGGAATGCAAAAATCTTTCATCATGTCATTCCTCATCACTATTTCAAATTTCACTTTATGCTTAAAATATAAAATAAAGAGAACAGAAGTCATAAGAGGAAATACCTGGGCTGAGATGTAAGTCTGTAGGTAGAGTGATTACTTTCCATTCACAAAGATTAATCTGCAGGAACCCATAAACCCAGTATGGAAGTAAACTGTATAGTTTTTGCACCAGGGAGGCAGAGGCATGAAAATAAGAAACTCAAGATCATCCTTGACTGCATTATTAGTTCACAGTCAGTCTGAAATAAGTGAGATTCTGTCTTGAAAACAGTAACTAAAACAAAACTACACAACATTTTTAGTTTGCGGAATCTTTAATTCTCTATGCAGTCTTTTACATCAATTCACTTATTTTTATTTTCTTCAGTTTAGTTTTTTAAAAAGCTAATTAATGAATCTTAAATAATTACTGACAACTCATGTTTTCAATAATTACTGAACAACAAATGTTCCAGGGGGCTTTTTCAAAACAGTCGCTGTTGGAGTAAGATGTATTTGATGAACACCTGGTCAGGGGAACAATCATGTTCATTTAGTCATAGATTTAACTAACTGGCCAATGCTTTCATTCCTTGGCCGTCACTATTCATTTTATTTGTGTCTGTTCTACAACAAAAAGCCAATCCTTATTCATCAAAGAAGGATTTCTTATCTGGGTGTTCTACAAAGGAGTCAAAGCATCTAGACAGCTAACAGCACCATCATCATGTGGACAATGAAAAGCAAAGAGAGCAAAGAAGCTGTGGGAAGAGAGCACCTGTTAATGATGATGGTAATGACACCTACAGTACTTTTAAAATATTAAGTGAGACATAACATTCCAGCAAAGGGGTCAGAAATGATTACTCACTGATGCACAGAACAATGAAGTGATTCTCTGAGGTCACAGGTCCATTAGCAGTGCAACTGGTGGAATGACAGTGATTCGAAGGCCACTCATTGTGACCAAAATCAAGATACAAACCAAACTGAGGCTCTAATCATTCAGCAATATGACTTTTTAATTTAACTTTACTTATTTCTATATCATTTGTAAATTGGAAAAGCTGCTTAACCCATAGACATAACAATCCTTTAATTGTAAAATGTAGTATATTATTTTCTTCCTGTTTCTGTGACAAAAACAAAACAAAAAATCCCACTACCAAAACAATTTGGAGAGGAAAGAAATCATTTGCCTTACACTTGCCAATCACAATCCATCCTGAGGGAAGTCAGACTAGAAACTCAAGCAGTGGTAGAGCCCCACCCACAGAGAAACACTTCTTACTGGCTTGCCTTCAATGGCGTGCTCATCTTGCTTTCTTATGCAACCCAGGACCACCTGCAAAGGGTGGCAATCCCCTGCACTTGGTATGATAAGCCTTCCCACATCAGTCACCACAAAGCAAGAAAATTCCCCTACAGACATGTGTGCAGGCTAATCTTATGCAAACAAGTCCTCAATTGAGGTTACCTTGTCCTGGGTGAAACTAGCCGATGTCAAGTTGACAACAATTAAACAGCACACCATTTTATGAATCATAGGCCATAAATATTGTTTAAAACTGTCTCTTTTTGGCTTAGAGAGTAAAGTATAGGACATGAATTCAGATCTAAAATCCCAGAACCCATATAAAGCCAGATTTAGAAGCAGGAGTTCATAATCTCAGTGTCCCTACAGTGACCTAAGAGATTGAGACAGGAGACTCCTCCAAACCTCACAGGCTGTTCAGCCTTGTATATGTAGTGATGACCAATCGAACTGAGACCCTGTATCAAACAAGGTGGAAGGTGAAGACAAATACCCAAGGTTGTGCTCGGACCCCTACACATGTGACATGCATGTGAGCATCCCCACTCACGTACACAAACAAACAGAACGCAGATGCATGTATGCACTCATGTACATACGCACACACACTCATATATATATATATATATATATATATATATATATATATATATATACACACAAATATTTTTTAAAAATTCTTCTTTGGACAGACTTTTCCTTCTGTGAATATGTCTGTAGACAACACAGGACAAAAACAAAGCTTTTGCCTGTACTGAAAATCTGCAGGCTACTGAATATAATTCCTTCTCACCTCTGACTTAGAATAGCATACTTCTGTGTGTTTGCTCAGTGAAAACAGACACATGTCTAGAAAGTGTTCACTGAACACTTGATTTATTGGTGAAGATTACAACTATGTAAACAAGAAAAGGAAAACAGAATGTACACAAAGAGACCAGGGTCCAACAGTGACCCTCCTTTAAGGGCATGTTGTGCATGACCAAAAAGTATCCTGCCAAGGGCTACCTCTTAAAGCTTTCACTACTGCCCAATGCACAATGGGAGTCAAGCCTTTAACACACAGGCTTTTAGGGAGTCTTTAAGATCCAAATTGTAGCAACCACTAAATTTCCAAAATGGTTTGCTTGAGTTAAATCTCAGGTGCAGCAAATTAGGATCTAGACTGTCCATACTCTGGAAATAAAAGCAGAACTGGGTAGCTGATTCTGTTGGCAAAGAGCTTGCCAGGCCAGCATGAAAACCCAAGTTTGATCCCAGCACACAATTAAAAAGCTGGATGTGGTGAGACCCATCCTTAATGCCATTGCTGTGAAGGTAGAGGCTGGAAAAAAATCACCACATTCACCAGCCAGCCACTCTGGCTGAATAGGTGAGCTCCAGGTTTAGTGAAAGACTTTTTTTTTCTAAAATTAATCACTCAATACTAAGTCCCCTTTGAGAACATAATACACATAACCAAAACGTATCCCCTTAAGTGCTACCCCTTAAACGATTTCACTCCAGCCCATTATCACAATGGGAATCAAGCCTTTAACACACATGTTCTTATATAGCATTATATAATTATACAGAGTGATTAAAGAAGACTTGTGATGGCAAACTTGGACCTCCACAGGCATGCATAATTGTATGCACACCTACTTGCATATGTACACACATCTATGAACACATGCAATTTCATATGATTCTCCAAAATCATATTAATATGAGTATTAATGCCGTAACATGGTACATCGATGGAGATATTTACCTCATATCATCTGGATCTGATTCTAATTGTATGGTTGTCTTATTTCACACTAAATATAATGCATAGCAGCTCTAAAGAATCATAAGAGATAAAATTCCATTCACTCTGCCCATCAGTTGGCCAAGTGGGAAATAGTAAGAGCTGGAGGGGAAGGGAACTCCACAAGGAGAGCAACAGAACAAGATAATTTGAACACAGGGAACTTCCCAGAGACTCATACTCCAACCAAGGACTATTCATGGAGATAACCTAGAACCCCTGCACAGATGTAGCCCATGGCAGTTCAGTGTCCAAGTGGGTTACATAGTAATGGGAAGAGGGACTGCCTCTGACATAATCTGATTGGCCTGCTCTTTGATCACCTCCCCCTGAGGGGGAAGCAGCCTTACCAGGCCACAGAAGAGGACAATGCAGCCACTTTTGATGAGAACTGATAGACTAATATTAGAAAGGAGAGGAGAATCTCCCCTATCAGTAGACTTGGGGAGTGGCATGCATGCAGAAAGGGGAGGGAGAGTGGGATAAGGAGGGGAGGAGGGTGGGGCTTATGGGGGGATACAAAATGAATAAGGTGTAATTAATAAAAAATTAAAAAAAAAACAAAAAACAAAAAAAAGAATCATAAGAGAAAGCATGTTCATATCAAAAGCATTTTTCAGAGCCTGTTAGAATATAATGCAAAGAGGTAAATGAAAATTCCAAACTAATCTTTAAGTGTGGTCTACATTGCATCAACACTAAAAACAAAATTAGGTTTGATTTATATGTTGGTATGTAAACTGTGAATGTGATCAACAGTAGTAAAGCAGAGACTTAAAAAAATCCAAAATACTGTTGAAGAAAACCAAGAGAGTAGGACTTAATCTGTGGGCTTTAGGATTTAAGATTTAGGACCAGTGTCTGAGTTTGACTGCCAGTTGCTGTGAAAAAAATTCCTGAAAAAAGCAAATAAAGAGAGAATTGTTGTGGCTTATAATTCCTAGTGCAATGTATCAGGTGAGGGAGTCAAGAAGTGACTCACTGGTCACATTCACAGGCAAGAGCACAGAGCAATTAGTGTACGAAATTGCTCAGCTCCTTTGCTCCACTCATGTAGTCCAAGATCCCAGGCAAGGACTGGTGCCACACACACAATTAGATCTTCCTACCCTAATTAATGTAATCAAGAATCTAACCCCCAGGCATATGCAGATGACCATTTGCCAGATGACAGCAAAATCATGCATCCCTATTTTATGTTTTATGAATTATTTGACAGGAAATGGAAGAGATGATGTTCTTACTACAGAACATGTAAATGGTAGCTCTTCGACCTAAGGGAAGTGTGGGTAAATGTTCATAGATTCCTTGACTGAAGTGTCAAATAATGGTACCTATCAACATTAGAATAAACATAGTAGTGCTCTATAATCACATATTAATTATTGCAAGGCCTTCTGTGAAGGGATAGATAACAAACTCTTTAGGCTTTCTGATTTGTCTCTGTCACAAGCCAACTGTACAAGTTTAAAGCAGATACAAGCAATTTCTAAGTTTTAGGGAAGAGAGGATGCTAAGAGACAATGTTTTGCCAACATAGCACTGCTGTGAATATCTGACATGAGCCAAGATGGACAACATTGGCTTCATAAGAACCATGAGTAAGCCCAAAATGGTTGACACCCTCTACCCATGTGCTCCCAAAGTAAGCACTGCTGGAATATGTTGTTTATATTCCTGTGTGGGTTCCTTATAAATGGGCCTATAAGGCCAGAAAACTTTAGCCTTATTCCTTGGCCACACAAGGCTGCCCGTGTGTACCTGCCTATACAACTGTGTACCTACCTTAGTGATCCTTTATACCCCCTGCATGCGTGTCTATGCCCACCCATATGTGGCCCAGGTGTGCCAGATAGGGTCCAGGTGCCTCACATCATTTGCCTGCCAGAAGTCTGTGTGAAAGTCTAAACTGGAAGTGAATAACGCGTTTCATACCTCTCTGTTTAAAAGCCTCGCTATCCCAAGATTCCACCTTTCCTGACTTCAGGAAATAGACCTCACATGTGTTATGAACCATAGCTGTTTTACATAGAGGCTTTCCTTTTTCATTTTGAGAGAAGATTTCTTTATGTAACTTAGCTTGGCTTCAACTCACATATAGCCACAGATAGCCTCCAAATTGAGATCCTCCTGCTTCATCTTCTTGAGAGCTGAGATCTTAAATGTGAATCATTACAACTGGCTATTCCAGTAAAATTTTATTTACAAAAGCAGATGGTGGACCAGACAATTCATCAGGCTGAATTTACCAACTCTAAATAGAA
>NW_026585504.1:53192639-53205139 GCF_907164565.1 Psammomys obesus | reverse complement strand
ATGTCTGTGAGAGATTGCCTAGCTTGATGAATGATGTAGGAAGACTTGGTCCACTGCAGGTGGCACCGAATCTGTAAAATATAAGAAAGTTAGTTGAGCTGAAGAAGCTAGTGACTGAACCAGTAAGGAGCCTACCTCAATGTTTGCTGCTCCAGATTCCTGCTTTATGCCTTCGCCTTGCCTTTCCAGAGGAATGAACAATTGCTTAAAAGTGTAATCAGAAATACAGTCTTTCATCAGTAAGTTGCTTTTGGTCAGAATACTTTATAACAGCAACAGGAACACAAACTATAACTGTATCATGCCCACATGCATGCAGCTGGTGGTGGAGGACAGAAGAAGGGAGCAGCTGGCTGTGGAGAATGGAGAAGGTATCAGAATCCCTGGAGAAGGAGTTATAAAGTGGTTATGAACAAGCTGACCAGGGTACTGGGAACTAAACTCAGCTCCTCTGAAGGAGCAACAGACACTCTTAGTAGCTGAGTCATCTTTCCAGCCACTTACCATAAATTGTTATGCACAAAAAATAGATTTGTTTGGCTAACATCTTTGAGTTTCTCTAAGTTCATGAGTGAAATTGTCCAATTGTTTCATGTATCCCCTTGTCCATTTCTCTTGCCAGACCTACTATCTATGTAAAACATCTTGAAGAACATTTCTTATGTTTTTATATAATATCTGAAATCTTGTATTCCTAAAGTTTAGGTATGACCCGCCTGACTACTTAAGAGAAGTACTATCTATCAGTTCTCATCAAAAGTGGCTGCATTGTCCTCTACTGTGGCCTGGTAAGGCTGCTCCCCCCTCAGGGGGAAGTGATCAACGAGCAGGCCAATCAGATTATGTCAGAGGTCGTCCCTCCTAGAAAGAAGAGGAGAACGTCCCCTATCAGTGGACTTGGGGAGTGACATGCATGCAGAAAGGGGAGGGAGGGTGGGATCGGGAGGGGAGGAGGGAGGGGCTTATGGGGGGATACAAAATGAATAAAGTGTAATTAATAATAAAAAAAGAGAAGTACTATCTAATTTGTGCTCCATATTTTTTGATGTATTTTCTTTATTAATAACTCTGAAACTTGTTTTCTAATAGAGTCATTCAGCTTTCATGGCTTTAATGTCTTTAAATATTTCCATATGGACGTTTCACATTCTGCTTTGGACAGCTCCAGTGCTGATCTGTGGGGAATGATTTACAGAAGCAGTGTGTGCAGTCAGTTGATGTGACTCCTGGGGAGCTGAATGAGTGTGATCTCTACACAGTGAACTTTGTTCTACATAACCTTGGTTGTAACTCTGGATACTGTATCCCAGAAAAGGAACTTACTTGTTTATTCCTGGTCCTGTACTTTATCTATATTTTAGTGATAATTTAATGGATCTTGGCTAAATTGTTCAGTGGAAGTTTGGGCTTCTACGTTTTTGAAAGATTGCCTCTTATTTCTTGATTCCTGTAACAATATCATTATGTCTTCAGGTCAATCACAGCTTTAGTGCTAACTTTCTGCACATTACACGCTACTTCCATTTCAGTTAAGTATGTTTTTAAAGGTTTAATTGGAAACATTTCTAGCAATATCCTTTAAAAGTGTATTTTTATGAAGACTCTTATGGTTTTCTTGGCAAAAGAAGTCTTCAAAGTGTCCAGGTAGGTAACCAATAAAAGTGTAAGTTATTTTCACTTTTTAAATACCTTTTTATATGAATATAGGCTTTTATCTCATAGGGACATTTATGCTAATTGAACAGCATGGATAGAAAAAGAACAGAAACAGGAAGGACATATGTTGTAATGCTGAAGTACTACTAATATAGGACTGTATTTATATAAAATTTTTGTTGATATTACCAGTTCTTTATTAAAAAAAAAAGAGAGAGGTCTTTAACCTTGGCTGACCTCAAACTTAGTATGTCTTAACACTCAAAGTACTGGCATTACTGGCATGAACCCCCAAGAACAGTTTGCAGGCACCTAGAATCAATCACTGTCAGAGCTCAAAGCGTTACCAACTGAGCTACACTCTCTGCCTTGTCACTGTTTCATATGCTTCTGTTCTGAATCTCCTCTACAGGACATATCAAGGACATGTCAATGACCTAATCTGCGTTCTCACTTGAAAGTCCGACAAACAAACCAAACTTGATATGCCAGAAGATAATATTGGCTTCCCTGCTTCTAGTTGTGCCGCTTATGTTTGCCATATTAATTTTTGTAAAAACCACAGTCAAGTCTAATTTTAATTGTCAGCATGACATGACTTAAAATCTTGTAGAAAAAGAATATCAATCAGTGACTAACCAGACCAGGCTGGGCAATGAGCATGCCTTATGCGGGGCTTTCTTAATTGGTTAAATAAGGTGGGAGCCCCAGAGTGTACGCTGTGTCTGCTCACAGGCTGTGCCCTGAACTGTATATGAGTAGAGAAAGACAGCTCAGACTATACATGACACATCCCTCTCTCTGCTCTTGACTCTGGATGTGTTCTTATGAGCTCCTACCACAGAGGATTACCTGCAGTGATGGACTGTAACTTGGAATTATTAGCTAAAATAAAAACTGTCTCTAATAAAGAGGTTTTTTTTTTCTTTGCCAGGACATTTTATTACAGTAACCAAAATGAAATTTAGACACACAAACATATATACATACACACACACACACACATACACACACACCCATTCACAAATTTCCATAGGAGAAACATGCAGTTTCATCTCTGAAGTTTTTTTTTCTTTAGTCCCCATTCTTTTTCATAGATTTTATCATTCACATTTCAGAAAAATCTCTTTAATTCCATTTCCAAAATTTTCCAGTGGCTTCTCATTCCTGGAACTAACATATAACTAACATAGAACTAACTACAACCACTATTTGTGCTCTTGAAATTAGGCAAAGTTCTTTAAGCATAAGATAGCAATATCCAATAATTAAACACAAATGTTAATAATCAGTATCAAAATAGTAAATCTGAAATACTAGTGAGAGTAAATCATGGAGAAAACAAAGAACTGGCCTCCCCCTTTTTTTGAAATTTTTTAATTAATTTTTTTCTTTATTAATTACATTTTATTCACTTTGTATCCCCCCTGTGGTTCCCTCCCTCCTCCCGTCTCAATCCCTCCATTCCTCCACCCTCTGCATGCATGCCCCTCCCCAAGTCTACTGATAAGGGAGGTCTTCTTTTCCTTTCTTCTGATCTTAGTAAATTAGGTCTTATCAGGAGTGGCTGCATTGTCTTCTTCTGTGGCTGGCAACCTTTGGGGAGAGTGCAGAGCCTCCCCCTTTTGACTTTGCATGATCTTGCTAAGATGGCAATATTATTGACTGTCATGAACATCAAATTACAGAGAAGACTAAGTCTCATTGAGATCACTTAAGGGAAGGAAGCAATGGAAGCTTTGAATCCAAAAGACTAGCTTTTGATGTGAGTGACTGGAAACCTGGGTCCTCATGCTTTTGTGGTATCCTGGGTAGCTTTGTCACCTTGACACAGCCTAGGCAAGACCTTGTCTTTGATGACACATCTAAGGAGGGAGATTTGAATGAGGGATTTCTAGGATCAGATTGGCCTGTGGGCTTCTCTGTGGCAGATTGTCTTGATTGTTAATTGAAGTAGTTGGACCCAGCCCACTCTATGTGGTACTATCCCACAAAAGATGGTCTTAGATATATTCTAAGCATGGACCTCTGAACCAGCTTGCTAGAAGTATTCTTGAGTTTTCTGGTTGGAGGTAATTCTCCATGGAATAGCAGGCAGGCTTACTTTTGAGTTTCTTCTTGGGTTGCTACACTGACTTCCCTCAATATGCACATGGATTTGTAGGCTATAATAAAGCATCTCCTCTCCCATGCTGCTTTTGGTTAGAGTGCTTTATCACAGCAGCGGGAAGGAAACCAGAATATTTAACAGAATGTTACTGGCTGAACTCTCTGCCCAGCTTTGACCAATTTAAAATTTAGTTCTGCCACGGCTAAATGCATTAGATAGATAGATAGATAAATAGATAGATAGATAGATAGGTAGATAGATAGATAGATATAGACATAGATATAGATATAGATATAGATATAGATATAGATATAGATATAGATATAGATATAGATATAGATATAGATATAGATATAGATATAGATATAGATATAGATATAGGATAGATAGATACACATATATAATATTAAATATAAATATATATTCTATTTTTATTAATTATAGTTTATTCACTTTGTATCCCAACTATAGCCCCCCCATGTCCCCTCCCAATCCCACCCTCCTTCTCTGGGAAAAAAACAGGAAACAGGACAGGAGCCTACAGCAGAGGGACTCTGAAAGACTCCACCTGCAGGGTTTCACAGCAGAGGCTGAGGCTCATAGCCAAACTTTGGGCAGAGTGCAGGAAATCTTATGAAAGAAGGGAGAGATAGAAAGATATGGAGGGGACAGGAGCTCCACAAGGAGAGCAACAGAACCAAGAAATCTGGGCCCAGAGGTCTTTTCTGAGACTGATACTCCAACCAAGTATCAGTATGCATGGAGATAACCTGGAACCCCTGCATAGATGTAGCCCCTAGCACCTCAGTTTCCAAGTGGATTCGCTAGTGAGGGGATCAGGGACTGCCTCGGACATGAACTCTGTGGAGCTCTTTAATCACCTCACCTGAAGGGGGTGCAGCCTTACCAGGCCACAGAGGAAGACAATGTAGCCACTCCTTTTGAGACCTAATAGACTAAGATCATATAGAAGGGGTGGAGGACCTCCCCTATCTGCATTTTCTTAAGAAGCCTATAATGCTTGCTTTAGTTTAAGGTTCACTACTTATAAAATAATATAGCATAATGGTTATTTTATATCTCTGTTACCATTGCTGTGGTGAATAAATGAGAAGCACAGAAAGCATCTTCTTCTTGGTCTGCTCTTGAAAGCAATAGGTTTCTGTGCACAGTCCGCCTTCCTTTTTCTCCAAGCATGTAGACTTATGGTGTAATGGTTAATACTGATTGTCACTTTGCCAGATCTAGAATCACCTTGGAGACAAGCCTCTAATCATATCTGTAAGGGATAATCTAGACTGCTAATTGAAGTAGAAGGATACACTTGAACTGTGGATAGCACCATCCAAGTGTAATCAGCCTGGCATAAGTAAATATATTTTAATAAAACACTTTTAACTATGAGATTACCAAAACCATGAACACCAATAAATTAGAATTCCACATATCCTCACTGCCCTGATATCTCATTCAGGGTAAAGAAATGTCTGGACCAGATAGAGTAGAAACTCTTCTCCCTGGGAAAGGGATTTACAGCATTAGAGAGACCACAGTGCATCTGTGGTAGGCAAGACAGCACCTACTTACTGGGATTGCTAAGAAGGGCATTACCTGATCATCTATCTAAATTTCAGTCTCACTTCAGATCTGTGAATACGGACTGAAAATGGTCATTGGGTATGTTTGTTCCCCTTTCCAATGTTTCCACTTTGAATACACTTTTTTTCCCCAATTTTTCCTAGTTGGTTGGCTTATTGAGGATGGGTGGCTGGAACTGGTTTTATAGGATACATACTCTTTGTGATCCCAAGTTTGGTAGTGCAACAGGTGGCATATCTGGAATGAATTTAAAGAAGAAGAGAAAGTAAGCCATGCACAGGCAGGCTTTTATCAACCTCTTCTTTCTGACTATGAACGCAGTGTGACTGACTCCATGCCTCCCCATCGTGATGATCAGTAGACTCAGCTGAGAGACAGGATAAACTTTTGCTTCCTTCAACTGTTTCCTCTCAGGAATTTTGTCACAGCAAGAAGAAATTAACTAAGCCAGTCTGTATTTTTCTATATACACACTGTAAAGTGTTTTGTTGTCTTTGAATAGCAGGGATGGGGACGGTTTCACCAAAAGACATTTGTTTTTGTTGTTGAGAAATGTTGACAATGTTAGTTTTATCTTCAGATGGTTTTGGTGTCTGATCTTGATTTGTTGGAGTCTTCTGGGTTTTTCATATGATCAGCTCTCTTAAAGGTTCATGGCATTTTTCTCATTGCAAAGAAAGAGAAATGTCTCCAAAAAATATCTTGATAAATTTAATATTCAGCAAGTCCCATCTCTTTTCAACTTTCTAAGATTTATGGCACATGTGAAATTAACTTGAGAAGTAGCAGAGTGTCTCTGACAGGCTCTTCTCAAGGACTCTGACCTCGACACTCAACTCTGTGTGATTAAATGTCTACTCTGAATAATGAGCGTTCCAAGAAGCCTTCAGAAGGGTCAGACACTAACATCCCACCACTTTCGACTTCCCTTGCATGACACTCTGAATATCAAGGTGACACCTTTAGGGCAGCACAAGTCATTGTTACTAAACTGTTATCAGGAAGATACACCTGCAAATCTGTTACCTGGTCAGAAAAGAGTCAAAGGGTTTCTTTGGTGTTCTATCACCAAACTTTTGCATGCTTTTGGTCCCACCTCCACTGTGAGCCTTTTTGCCTGAGGTAAAAGTTGGGTTCACTTAACAATTATCCTTCAGAAGCTGTGTGGATCTCATGAAGAGCCTTGAGAGAACAAGCAGTCAGCCTAGTGTATTGGCCTTGAGGCACTGGCCTAACAGTACATTGGCATATGATTCTAGCCTGAGAGAGAATGAAAGATTTCATGTGTGGAGCAGAAATACCAGTCACCATATCTAATGAATGACTCCATTCCTTTCAGTGGTGAGAAAACAGAGACACAGCTCCATAATCAGCCTGCAAGATCTCGAAATTCCCGTTTTTTTTTTTTTTTTTTTTTTTTTTTTTTGAGAACTCAACTCAGAGCAAACTGGAATTAATGCTTATGTTCCAGAAATGGATTTCAGGACTTCCTAGCAATAATGAAGCTAGATTGGAGATTTTATTAAAAGATGCTAAGAAAGGCACCAATGAGGACCGTGAGCACACTTGAGAGTAAAGAGTGAAACAACATGCTCATTTCCTTGAGGTGACTCTGGAGAGCCTCTTTAGGTTTCCGGGGCCCTACCTCTCATCTACCTTTTTGCACTACAATTCAATAAACACCCAGAGCCACTACGGTTGTGTAAGAGGTTTAAGACATACTTTTCATTGTAAAGCAAGTTTTTCGTGAGAGTTCTAGAAAACTGTGGGTATATAGCTGGAAAAGAACAGTCTTAAAAATTCGGTTTCTTTTACAATTTATTTTTATTTTTTTGTAAGTTGTGTGGAGGGTGAAAATCTTCTGGAGCTGTAGTTAGCATCATGTGTGAGCTACCCAAGGTAGATGTTGGAAATTCACCTCTGCTGAGCCCTCTCTCAAGCCCACCATCAACCATCACCTGTGCTGGAATTCTTGCTTCACTTCTGCTGTAAGGCTTTGATCTCACTCTAGGAAGGAGACTCATCTCCCTTCATGTGTCCCAATATTTTCCTTGTCTCTTATCTTGTATTCCTGAGTTTACTGAGTTCCTGTCTTATCTAGAAAAAAGTGATGGCTGAAGTGACATTGGAGGAATCTGCCCTTACAAAGCTGTAATTAAACAGGGTCAGGGAAGAGGCTGCCATCTCCTTTAGAGCTGTTGACATTTAACCATGATCAGTGTGTCTTTCCCAAGGACTCAATTTCTCTTTTACCTTGACTAGCTCAGGTATTTTAGCATGCATTCCGTGACTGGATTAATTTGCTGAGATCCAAAAAAGTTTAACAACATTGAAGGCAATAGCTTGGCAGCCCAGAGGTGGAGCTACAGTTTTCAGTGTTAACACCAAGACTCCCTTGAGCACTAACACCATCCACTGATTGACTGGACTGCCTTCCTGCTGTTATCAGAGATGTTATGGACAGAGCCTGGGACCTTCTATCTCCTTAAAAAGCTCTATACGTTAAAAAAAAAAAGTTAAATAAACAAGTACCAGTGAAAACTACTGTGACTATGCTAGAAAGAAACAAAAGCTAGTTCATTGGCCTTTTCTTTGCCAAGTCTCCTCTGGATCTTAGCATGACATTTAGGCTTAAATAGAGGGACTAGAAATATGAATAGCAAGCAGTTCTGCTTAAGATGTGGTCCATCAGTATCTCTCTAGCTCCAGTTTCGACCCATCTGCTCCCCTACTCTCACAGCTAGCTCCCAACAATTTCCTTCTTTCAGCCTGAGATTCCTGGGGAAATTCAAGCTTCAGGGGCTCACTGTTTCTATAGTCTAATTAGCCAATGGGAAGAGCACTAGTGTCTCTTCAGAATACCTCCATTCCAGCAAGAATGGTCCCAATCTGGTGCTTCTGTGGTACTCAGTGTCCATGTTTTGGAGGCTTTGGCTTTGCTCTGTTTGTTTTTTATTTTGTCTTTGTTATTTGTATGTTTTCCAGCTTTGAATATAAGTGTCATTCCCAGTATTTTCTGAAAATTGATGTGCTCTCTTTTATGCCCCCCCTGAATTTGTTTGCAGTTTAAACTGCTTCTTTTATTGCTTCATATTTCTATTATTTTCTGCTTTAAATAAACTGTTTCATGAAAGCATTCTGCATGTGTGGACACATGAACATGTATCTGTTTATATGTGTATACAATTCAATATGAACTGATAAATTTATAAAGATTCAGACTGAGTGTATAGCTCATTGCTAGTGTAATTTTCTAGTAGGCACAATGCCCTGCATTTGAACTCCACTAGCACATGGTAGAGTATACCTGTAATTTCAGCATCAGAAATTGAAGGCTAGCCTGGGCTACTTAAGACATTGTCTCAAAAATATATAGAAAGTGATTATATAAAGCTAAAATTGAAGATCTATTTTGAATATAAACAATACATGTAAAACTTTGAGCTTTAATTTCTCTGACAAGCTAAATGTCCGAATGATGTTTGCACAGCAAGAGAATGAATGAGTAAATGAATGAGCCTTTGTAAATTGTGTTTCTCAAAGTTTGAAGCTTATGTTAACCTTTTCACTAATTAATTGAAGCTGACTCAACGCAAATCTTTACAAGAACTTGTTTTTTAAAGAGCTTTATGTGTATCTGTTTGCAGATCCGCCCCCCCCACCCCCTTATTCAAATCATTGGTTTTGCTGAATCTGACTTGTGAAGTCATTTAGAGGACATAGGATTCCTGGAGTGGTGTGGGAAAGGGAAGCTAAGGCTGTTCTTGACACCAAAATCTTTTAAAGAGTGTTCTTCCTATCACTGTGGGGCAACACCAATCTTTGATAAATCCTCTTTCTCGGAGATGGGATATTGCAAATGTGGCAGCAAGGGAAGAAAGGACAGAGCTTTGTCCAGTACTTCATGATGACCTTCATGTAGATCCTGGGTGCCCTGGTGGTCATAGTGGAGGGATCCAGGGCCCCACAGGAATGCTGAGCAGCTCAGGTGCTTTTGTTTTGTATACATTAGGTCTGCAAATCATGCTAAACATGAGCTTGACTGTCATTGAAGTCTACTGACAAGCAGTGTGACAGTACCCATGTCTAGCTGTCACAATCCCAAACACAGGTACTGAGTGAGCCTTGCCTGCATGTCGTCCTTCAGAAGACATCTCTCCGCTGGCTCTACAGTCACTTGGTATCAGCTCATGAGGACATTATGCTACTTCTAAAGAGTAACAGCAGAACAAGCTGTTAAGGATGAACTGTCAAGAAAAAGTCATAGATTAATTTAAATATAAAAGGAATTGAGCTGGAGAGAAAGCTAAGAGGGTAAAGTACTTGTCATACAGACATGAAAGCCTCAGTTCAAGTCCCTGACTTGTACATTTAAGTCTGGGCATGGCGGCAAGTACCTGTACCCCTAACACTGGAGAATAGTGGAGAGAGACAGATCCTTGTGGTTCATTGGCCATCCATCCAAGAGCAGTCCCTGTGATTCAAGATCAGTGAGTGATTTTGTCTCAAAGTATGTGTTGGGAGATAGGGATAAAGATAATTTTGTTGGTGTAACAGGTGACTCAGCTGCCCTGCCTTCAAGGAGCCTTTCAGTGCCCTAGCAACTTCTGATACTATCATCCACTGAAGCCAGACTTGTGCCTGGTGTGTGCCTGATAAGAGGACTCCACCAGCCTCCTTAGCACTTTCTCTTACACTATCTCTCTGTTTCACCCCCTCTCTCTGTCTCTCATTCTCTCTCTGTCATGGGCACCCTCCTCTCTCCCCCTCTTTGTATTCTCTCCCATTCCTCCTTTATGCAAGATCTGTTGTATAGCATATTAATCATTATTACAACTTTATGTCCCTTTATTTTTTTCCTCTGACATCACAGTGATGTACACATACATACATGTGCACACAAGCATGATACAAAATGAAAAAAAAAATAGCTGTCCCATATCGGTAATAATAGGAGGAGTATACCTAAAGATGTTACTTTTGACAATCAGAGCTGTTGCACCACCATGTGCCGTGGCTCGGATCTAACACAATGACAGGCATAATGGCGGGATCTCTCTTTCCTTCTCACTGGCCAGTACTTTAGCATTGAGGAGCAGTTTAATTTTTGTATGTAAAATTTAATACATTTGAGAAAAATCTCTTCAACAATAGAAGAACTCATTCTGCAAAAATAATTCCCCAAAGCCAGTTATCCTGAAAAGGGAGTAATTCAATACACAAATATACATCTATACTTTGCCTATTTATTATACCCTATAATTAAGTTTGGAGATGATTGCTTGTGTATTTTCTTAGTTTAAAATGTAAATTAAAGTCTTTTGGCTGGGAATGATTTAATTTGCCCAAGGAAAGGAACCCTCACCCACTTCTACCACAGATAGTGTGTTATAGTTTGAGATTGCTCAGTTTATAAAATTATAGAATGTTGGGACTACTTGTTTATATTGAGGGATTATTTCAGAGCTGTGTGTAGGTGTATGTGTGTGTGTCTGTATTCATGTAGGTGTATGTGTGTGTGTGTATATGTATGTGTGTGTGCTCATGTAGGTGTACATATGTGTATGTACCTGAGTGTGGAGGCCTGAGGACCTATCCATGTTTCATTTTTGTTGTTGTTATTTTTTGTTTTGAATCAAGGACTTCATTGGTTAGCTGGAACTTTTTGTTTAGGCAAGCTAGATGACTATTGAAATTCAAAGATCCTTTCTGTCTCTGACTCCCCAGAACCAGGATTCTAAGGGCAAACCCCACAGTTTAGAACAGTAGCATTTGTATAAAGAGATCATTATAACATTGTGGGAATCATTTGAACATTGAAACCACCAGCACTGTCAGACCCTTTACCTGGTATTGATCTCAAAGTGGCTGGAAGTACAAAGGGCTTTATCTATCAAACAAACTATGGACTTCTAGGACCTCGGTATCTTACTCAAGAAATTGAAGTAAGAAAAAAAAAAATCCGATTTAATACTAGCAAGGAAACCTCATTCAAAACCAGATAGATTAGAAATATTCTACAAAGAGTATCTGTAAACCACATGACTTAGGGTACTCAACAGTTCTCATTATTTGGGGTAGGGAGGGCTCTTTTTATTGGTTTCAAGAGAAAGGTGAGTTTGGTTACTATGAAACTTATTATTGATGGTGCTCAATTTTGATTGATGGACTTGGATTATTTAAGACTTTGCTTCATCTGTTTTTAATCATATGCATCATACATAGTATGGTAAATGGAGGGTTTTCCTTGAAAGTTCACTCAGAGGATAAGTTCACTTCAAACCAATCAAGAACAGATAGGTTAATTACCTCTATCTCCCAGTTACATTCCAGAATGTGTTTAAATTAAAACAGAACATCGCCGTAGAGCTGCCAAGAAGGAGCAATGCCCTACATTGTTTGAAGTGGAATATATATGCATCCTGATGCAGGTAGGGTCTTTGGTTGACAATCACAGTGTTAGGAAAAGAGTATGTGTGTAAAGTATGCATACTCAGGGTTATAGCTTGCCAAGTACATTGACAGAGGCCTATGAATTTAGCTCAAACTTTGAGGTGCCACATTATTAAGCTATTCTTTACACTTGCTTTGAAGGCAAAAGGTAAGTGATATATGTCTATATCTTTACAATTTTTTTTAATAAAAATGTTCCATAAAGCTTAACTAAGTGAATGATGAAATTACATATGATTGTGGTCTTCTATTCTACTAGATTAGCTCAAATGTGAGTTTATATTTAATTTTTGTTGCCCGAGTTCTAGGACAAGCACCTCTATTTGGGGTGCAAGACCAAATTCAGCCACCTGGTACCTTGAGAGTCACTGGGAGGGATGTATGATTGGAACAGCAAGAAGGAATTTAATTAGTGTAGCTGTGTAGGAAAAGAACAGAGAAACTAGTATCCTGCACCCTGTCTTCACAATAGTAACAGAAGCTTCAGTAATACACAGGAGGAGGACAAAAGCAGAAAGTAAGGAGTCAGCACTTTCAGGCTGTCTTGGCCTAATTCTAACTAGGTTGATCAGGAAAATAAACTGTGCTGATGGCCAAACTCACAGAAACCCTTACTGTTTAAGCTGCTGCTGCTGCTTCTTCTTCTTCTTCTTCTTCTTCTTCTTCTTCTTCTTCTTCTTCT
>NW_026585504.1:53091239-53192629 GCF_907164565.1 Psammomys obesus | reverse complement strand
CTTCTTCTTCTTCTTCTTCTTCTTCTTCTTCTTCTTCTTCTTCTTCTTCTTCTTCTTCTTCTTCTTCTTCTCTTTCTCTCTTTCCCCCTCTCTCTCCCTCTTTCTCTCTTCCATGCTTTCTCTTTCTGTCTGTGCCTGTGTGCTTGCCTCTGTGTGTTTGTTTGTTTGTGTGTGTGTGTATGTGTGTGTGTGTGTTGTAGTACAATGTTAGCAGAGGCCAGAGAAGGGTGTGATATTCCCTAGAGCTGCAGTTACAGACTGCTGTGAGTGAGCTGCCCAGTGTGATTTTGGGGGGACCAAACTCCAGCTCTCTGCAAGAAGAGTGTATGCTTTTAACCTCTAAGCCATTTCTCTAGCCCAAAGGGGTTTTCCATTTGGAGCTGCTTGTTCTTACCTTGGAGTGATTTTAATTCCTTCAATAAACATAAGTCTGCAGGACTTCCTGGTTCCAGAATCTGATAAACTGGGAAGGACTAGGGAGGGAACATTCTGGGGGATCAAAGTAGAATAAATCAAAACTGGAATAAGGTAAGAGAAAAGAACATCCTCAGAGAAGCTTTTGTTGTGAGTTCTACATCTCTGCAATAATCTCCATTGTCAGCACCTTCTTTTCTATTCAACACTCATCGTCTCAGTTGGACTTTGATCAATTCTTTCAACCATCAATAACCTTTTAAATGAAGGCTTCCGAGTCTATTCAATAAGCTCCAAACTGCACACTGCAGGCCACTCTGCCGAGACCACATTCAACACCTCCAAATGTTACTTTTGTATGCACACTCTCTGATGAAGTCACTTTCTTCTCCAGCTGTTCCCTAAGATCACAGGGCCCTTCAGCCGAAACAGCAAAGCTCCCATAAGAAGCTTACATGGCACAGTAATTGATCACTGATGTTTAATATTCACAACTCACAACAACTAGAAAATTCCAGGAACTAAGCCTTCCCACATGTTTAAATTAGGCTAGCTCTAGGCAAAACTGTGAGGGATTATGGAGAATCAGTTGAACTTTCGTCAGTTGGGCAGCACATTTCTCTCAGCTTTGGTCCCAGACTTGGGGAAAAATAAGAGAATGAACCAAGCATAGAATTCACCTCATTCCTTTCTGACCATGGATGCAACACAACCAGCTTTCTCAGGCCCTGCCACCATGCTTCCTTGACCAAGATGAGAAGTACCTTTGAACTGTGTGTTATGGTAAACCTTTCCGCTGTAATGTTACTTTTCCAGATATTTTGTCAAAGCAACAAGACATGGAATTACTACTATCTTAATATGAAGGAGCAGTGTATTCTGGGAAATAGTTCCAAGGTACAGTATTCTTGACCAGAAAGAACAGCAGTGACACGGGATCTCAATATGCCAGTAAAAGGCATTCTTTATTTGCTCAAATTATGAGTAATGGTCAAGTCTATGGGACTGAGAAAGGACACACTCTTCAAGACATTTTCACTTCTTGTCCTTTTTTAATTTTTTTCTTCAAAATACTGCAAAAAAGGCATTTTTTTTCCATTTTCATATTTGTAGCTCTACTTCCTCCATCTGAAAGAGTAGAAGCAGCATGAAAACACAAATATAATAGAGTAACAATGTGTCAACTGCTTTCAAGAATGCCAGAAATCATTGGAATTGAAATCAGGACTTCAGTGTTATTAGCTTTGATGATTTGTTCTGTCTAAGCTTCTGCTTTATTGCTTTGCTCCCAACAATCTTTCCATCCCTTCCCCTGTGCCTTCACCTTTAAAACCACAGGCAACTGGAAAAACTGTTTTACACAGTGACTGCAGAAAGTTATTTGCAAAAACCTCTTTTTTTAACAGTGTGGTAGTGTGTGTGTGTGTGTGTGTGTGTGTGTGTGTGTGTGTGTGTGTGTGGTGTAATGTGATGTGTGGGAGGGTGGTCGTATGTGGGAGTGTATGTGATCTGTTTATGGGCCTTAGAGAAAGTTTTATGGAACTTAGTTCTATCCTTTCAGCAGGCTGGTTCTAAGCATTGAACTTAGCTCATCATGCTTGATGGCAAATACCTTTATTGAGCCATCGTGCCAGCCTTAAATGTCAGTCTATAATTCAGACCTTCCCTGGATTTCCATAATGCAATTATATTGTAATCTGAGATCTATACTTTCTTTTTTAAATTTTTTATATATTACAATTTATTCACATTCTAGAGATATATACTTTTACTCTCAGTATAGTCCAAACCTATTGCAGTTGTTGGGGAGGAACTTAGCATATATTTTACAGATTCATGTATTCAATTAAGGCTTATAAAATATATGCACATGTGTGCATATTTACCCTAAACAAATTTATTTCTAGAGATAATTTTTCAGCAAACTATTATGGAGTAGGGTCATGTGCAACATTAAAATTAACTTTATATACCTATCTCTTAACTCTTCAAACATACCTCTTTAACATAAGGCATATTTTGAGCAGATTGTTTTTGGGGGAAGGTAGACTTTTGAGAGTAACTCTGGAAACAGAGGCAACCATCCTCTGTAGAAGAAATTTAAACCTTACTAGAAGTTGTCTTCTTCTCAAAGCCAAAGTAAAGGGTTAGAATCTAAAGTACTAGACACTCAGCAATGAAAAATCCAAGGGGAAAGGCCACCTGCAGAACAAATCTCATGTGTGTTCCATATTAATGGTTGCCATCCTTTTCCCTTATCTTGGTTGAGAGCTTTTATGAGGCTAGATATACATATTGTGTTTCTTACTCCAAGGCCCACCTAATTATGACTTGGCACTATTGAAAGGAATGAGTGTCCTCATCCTTGGAAGGTTTGGTAATTAGGCTAGTTGAAATAAACTTATAATAACAGCTTTAAAGAATGGAGTCTCTCTACATGTCCTTGCCTCATTTTTTTAAATTTTTATTAATTACACTTTATTCATTTTGTATCCCCCATAAGCCCCTCCCTCCTCCCCTCACGATCCCACCCTCCCTCCCCTTTCTGCATGCATGCCACTCCCCAAGTCCACTGATAGGGGAGGTTCTCCTCTCCTTTCTGATCTTAGTCGATCAGTTCTCATCAAAATTGGCTGCATTGTCCTCTACTGTGGCCTGGTAAGGCTGCTCCCCCCTCAGGGGGAGGTGATCAAAGAGCAGGCCAATCAGATTATGTCAGAGGCAGTCCCTCTTCCCATTACTATGTAACCCACTTGGACACTGACCTGCCATGGGCTACATCTGTGCAAGGGTTCTAGGTTATCTCCACGAATAGTCCTTGGTTGGAATATGAGTCTCTGGGAAGTTCCCTGTGTTCAAATTATCTTCTTCTGTTGCTCTCCTTGTGGAGTTCCCGTTCCCTCCAGCTCTTACTATTTCCCACTTCTTACATAAAATTCCATTCACTCTGCCCATCAGTTGGCCATCAGGCTCAGCATCTGCTTTGACAGTCTATATTGCAGAAGCTTTCAGAGGCCCTCGTGGCAGGTTCCAAGGTTGTTTCCTGTTTTCTTCTGGCTTTCAGAGGCCCTCTGTAGCAGGTTCCGAGGTTGTTTCCTATTTTCTTTTACTTCTGATGTCCATCCTCTTTGCCTTTCAGGATGGGGATTGAACATTTTAGTTAGGATCCTCTCTTTTGCTTAGTTTGTTTAGATGTACAGATTTTAGTGGGTTTATTCTATGTTGTATGTTTATATGAGTGAGTATGTACCATGCATGTCTTTTTGTTTCTGGGACAACTCACTCAGGATGATCCTTTCCAGGTCCCACCATTTACCTGTAAATTTCATGATTTCCTTATTTTTCATTGCTGAGTAATACTTCATTGTATAGATGTACCACAGTTTCTGCATCCATTCTTCAGTTGAGGGGCATCTGGGTTGTTTCCAGCTTCTGGCTATTACAAATAAAGCTGCTACAAACTTGGTTGAGCAAATGTCCTTTTTGTGTACTTGAGCCTCTTTTGGGTATATGCCTAGGAGTGGTATGGCTGGATCTTGAGGAATCGCTATTTCTAGTTGTCTGAGAAAGCGCCAGATTGATTTCCAGAGTGGTTGTACAAGTTTACATTCCCACCAGCAGTGGAGAAGGGTTCCCCTTTCTCCACAACCTCTCCAGCATGTGTTGTCCCTTGAGATTTTCATCTTGGCCATTCTGATGGGTGTAAGGTGAAATCTCAGGGTTGTTTTGATTTGCATTTCCCTAATGGCTAATGAGGTTGAGCATTTCTTTAAGTGCTTCTCTGCCATTCTTGTGTTAATGAAACTAAGGATCTCAAGAGAAATCACTTGCTTACCAGGAATCATATGATGGCTGTACTGGAACTTCCCAAGATCTCCTGTAATATTTCTTTCTTTTCTTTAAATTTTTAATTAGCTGAGGATATTCACTTCTGCACCCCTAGATGACACCAAGGTTAGCAGGAAAGAAAAAAAAAAAAAGCACCTGTTGGATTATGACAACCATGAAGGTGTCCTCGCAGATACAATGAAACTTAATTTCTGTACGTTCTGCAGGAGACAGTGAAGGTGGGGCTGCCGGTAACCATAGAGAGAAATACTCTTGTTACTTGAGTTTTTGTCCAGAGGCCTGACTGGGAGCACCAACAGATTAGAGCCAGCCACTCTTCCCCAAAGAAAAGCAATGAGAGAAATCCACGATAAGACTGTAAGGAGTTTATTGTGCTGAATCACCCAGGGAAGACACATCTAATGGCTGCCTTGCAGTTTGAAAAGGGAAAAAAAATCAAAATTCTGTTAACTAGAGTTGTGAGGGTCAGAGCCTCAGCTCGAGCAGTGATATCAAGCCAGGTTTGACAACCCTGTCCTCAGTGGACTAACTACAAAGTGAAAAGCAGAAAAAAAGAAGGAAATTTATTACATGTGTGAGAAAGTTTATCTCCAGAAGGAATTCATAAACAGGCCCCCAAAATATGACTTAAAGGACAATAGGTGGCAGTCAGTAGTTTGACCACAAAGTGCTGTCTGTCTACAAATGGTCTACTGTGTCTGTTCAAAGCAATTCTAAAATCCTGGTTAGGAGAATATGCACAATACTGCTTCCCTTTCCCCATGAAACTTTTCAACTTTACAGACACTTAAACCCTCATGCATGTTCTTTTGTCTTACACATCTGTTTATAATAGGAAGAATAATGGGTAAAATGGGCTTCCAAAAAGAAAAAAGGGTACCCCTTTTCTAGAAGTGTCCACCTTGTGGGAAGCAAAAAGGAGGGGATGTCGGAGAGAAAACTATAAGCCCCAAGCATGCCAGGTTTGAGGCTGTTGGTGTTTTGCTTGGGACTCTCTTTATTTACATGGGTCATCATCTTTTCTTATCTGTTCTATGTAAGCTGACTGTTTGAATTATTATCGTGTCCAGAATTAATCCTTTTCTTTTTTGAGAAATAAAAAACAAGACTGCTGATGAGGTAGAGACCAAAGTGGTCACATTGAGAAGAGGATCAAAGATGTTCAGTTAGTCTCCAAGTCTATCTTCAAGGGCCTAGAAAGAGGTTGAAGTTTAAATACAGAACAGAGCTAAACTGTCCTCTAGGGATGTCTGGACCTTTCCATCACTATTCTCAGCGAAAGTCTATCCAGCAACATGATCTGACAATCTGTAAATCTTTCTATATTAGACATGTTCCTCCCTCTAGCTACATCCTTAAGGACTTAGTCTTTCTGCCTTCTAGCATAAGGTTTCTGAGGAAATTCTAACTGCTTGGGGTACATTGTTCGATAGCCTGGTAGCTCAAAGGAGTGGTGTATCTATCTCCTTAAAATAGTATCCTATCTGCCAGGACAGCTAAAATTTGAACATTATCCTAGAACTAGTCACAGAGTGTAATTGGAGCCAAGAAACCCAGCATGTTTGGGTGGAGGTTAGTTCAGTATTCTATAGGATATTTATCCATGAGATCTACGACTGGAATTTGAGATAATAGTAAGAAATCTATGGAGTTAGATAGATAACTACTGTATTTTGTAAGTGAGCACAAAGAACAAATAACAATTGTTGGCACATGCCATCTGCACTATGGTGAGGCATAAAATTTCATCCTTCCTGAGAATTAATCTTCCATGCAAATAGCAGAAAAGCCTCAAAGGCACCCTTCCTACAGAGATGCGGTGAGGGGTATGTAATGTTAGAGACCTTGTCCCCAAGACTACTTTATTCATATCAAATTGCTCAGCATGACCAAGCACCACACTCTGAGACACTGTTTTCTGGGCTCTATAATCACATATATTTCATCACTGTCATCTGTACTGGACAATGTCTTAATCAGTGTTCTATTACTGTAAAGAAACACCATGACCAAGGAAACTCTCATAAAAGAAAATGTCTATTTAGGAGTTTGCTATCATTTTCAGAGGTGCTCCATTATCATCATGATGAGAAACATGGCCACAGACAGGCAGAATTGGTACTAGAGAAGTAGCTGAGACCTACATCCTTATCCACAGGCAGTGGGAAGAGAAAAAGACTCTGAGCTTGGCATTGGCTTTTGAGCCTTCAAAGCTCACCCCCAGTGACATGCTTCCTTCAATAAGACAACACTTCCTAATCCTTTCAATCCTTTCAGATAGTGCCACTCCCTGGTGACTAACAATTACAATACATGAGTCTATGTGGGCCTTTCATCTTCAATTACCACAGTCTTAGTTCTCTCATATAATTGAGAAACTAAAAACATTTTATGTTTGAAACTCTAAAGTAGAAATACCATAGGCTTGTTTTGCTTATTTTTCTATGTTTTTTTCTGTATATCCTTTCGAGACTCTTAAATTTATTTTGAGAAACTCTGTATCAGAAATTAAAGAAAAGTCACACCTATGTTAATGATTCTACAAAGTTTAAAGGCTAATTATAACTGCATGGTTGTGGAGATTTGGACTGTCAGAGATCCAGAGCCAAATTATATTGGGTTATCTTTAGTCCTCTTAGTAAGTAGCCATTCATTGTCCATTCTTGTGTATGACCTAACAGCTTTTTAATTATCAAGTAAAACCTTCTAATATTTAGCTGTACTGTAGACCACTAGCTTCCACCAACCCCAGAACTAGGGACATCATCAGAGAAAATTCATATCCTATATCAAAGATTTGCCATTTTTTTTTTCCTAGCCTGCCATCCTTATTGAACCAAACAGTATATTTGAAATGAGCCTTAATTTATGGCTTACTTTTGTACAATGACTTTCAAAGTTCATGCAAACATTTCTACACTGATGGGATTATTCATGACAACTTGAATCCATGGTCTTAGGCTATGGTCAAGCGTCCTTTATAAAGTCAGAGTAAATGATCTCTTACTCTGTTTGATGGGAGAGTTCAAGTTTGCATAAAAATTGTGACACTTGAATGTAGAATACTAAGAATGAGTCCTTTTTTGCAAGAAGATGTTAGGTCTATCCCTTCAAGATGTTGTGGAGTTGGAATCCACTGGGAGAAACCAGAGTCTTAGGCTCAATTCAAGTTTAGATTAAATGAATTTATTCTACTGCTAGCAGAAGGATGGCAGCCTTAGAAACAAACAGAAAGACATACCTTGTGGAAGGAAGATTAAGGAGGGATTTATCCCTTAGTTGTTTTATTTACTTTTCTGAAATATAGTAATAAAAACATTATTCCATCCCTTTCCCATAGTGATAAGCAGGTTGTACAACATCAAAGGCATCTTTTACTATCTCACAACCCGTTATTCTGGTCTTATCTCACCTTCAGGCTACTAGGATTTCCCAGGCCACATCAAAAGCTGAACAGCCATTAAGGGATACCTGTTTCCATATTAAGTTTCTTCTGTCATCACAGGGGACCTGTGTAAATTATCACTGAGATCTGAGCACTCTAATGACTAGGATAGAGCAGTTCATTTCAGGCAGGCAAAAGCAGAGTCATCAGGTTAGGGCTGGTTGTCATGTCCACACAAAGACACTAGTCTCTCTAAGGGACCACATATTCTTGTTTGAAGAAAGCAGCCCATAGCCCTCTACAGCTAATTCTTTTCCCTGGAACAGAAAATTAAGTCACTTCCTGTGCTGTGGGTTTTATAGTTAGTTCTATACAGTGTCTGGCTCCTCTATAGTCCTAAATTCATGGGCTATTCCAGACTAAATCACATGCTGCAGAACTTTCTGCCATGACTGAAAAGATTAAAAATAGCTAGGCATTTCCATTGTTCAGGGGATTTCCCTGCAATGTCCTCTGGGCCTTTCCACAACATCTTGTTCCTGCTGTTTCTCTCTTATTTTCAGCCGCTCTCTCTCTCTCTCACTTTCTCTCTTAATGAAGCACCCCTCCTGCCAGATTCTAAAGGGAAGCCTCTTCTTCCTTTTATGTGTGCAATTTCTGACCTCCTGCACTGTTTTTGTTTTTGTTTTTTGTTTGGTTGTTGCTGTTTTAATGCTTTTCCACTTCAAGGACCAGTTATGGTATGGAGTCCTTTCCTCCTAATATAGTTAATGCCTAAACCTGCATGATATGCTCTCAGTGCTATTATTCTGCTTAACAAAGGAGTCAACAGATCTCTGTCAATCATGCATCTTCACCTGCCTTCCTTGCCCTCACTTTGGTTTAGCCAATGGGTCTGTCCATTTGTCTGAATCATGTTGTTGCTTTTTGTATAGGGCACTCACCTGCTCGCATTTCTATTTAGGACATTTGATCAGTTTATTTATTTGTTAGTATCCAGCCTTTGTCCTCTCCCATATCTAATTCTGTATTTTCCTATGTCCTCTCCCACTTCTCACCACTTTGTGTCATTGAGAAATTCTATGAATGCATAAACATAAAAACATCAAAGAGAAAAGATAATATCCCAGACTAGCAAGAAGGCTCAGTGTGTAAAGTGATGATGACCAGAAGTCAATTCCCAGAACCCATGTGGTGTAGAGGAGAGAACAGAACAGAATCCAGCAAGTTGTCCTCACACTTTCTCTACAAAAACATAATAAATGGAGTTTTGTTTTCTTTAAAGAAGGATTATTCCCTCCACAAAGTAGGCTGATCTTTTGATGTTATTCAATAGCCCCTCAGGTCACATTACATCAAATATGCTCCATTTATGGGTGTTGAGGATATAAATTACCTCAACCTAGAGACAGATATAAAGGACAATCACTTAGTGTCTCACAGTCTTTAATGTTCCTGTAAGTGTACAAGATAAACTTTGAATACATGAAAAGACCCTAGAGTAAAACCTGAGAGCTACTCCCATAAGCAGTGTGAGAATTTGATCACGAAGTGCAAATCCTAACTAGTATTAAAGGTTTAGGGTTCTCAAGAACAAAGGTATCCCACCAAAATGGGAAGCAGAAATTCAAGGAAGAAAGTTGAGTTTAAAGAAAAGTAATCACTACCTGGTAGCCCAGGCTGGCATTATATTTGATAATTATGGTATTTTAACTCACAGGAATTAAAAGCAAAAGAGTAATGATTGATGTTCCCAAGTTGTGTTTTTTGCTATTGTAATTTCGCATGAAAAACGATAATCCCGGGGCAATGCAAACAGAGATAATAAATGGGCCTGACTTTACTGGTGGTCCAATGCACAGATAATATAAATTTATTTTAAACGACAATCCAAAGTTTGGCTTCTATAGCCAAAAGACACTCCCATTAATTCTAAATCTAAGAACATTCCTTTTATTAAGTGTCAACGCTTATCGTCCAAAACAATTATTGGATATCCTATGACAAAGTAGGTATAAGATTTTATGCACTATTTTCACTAAAGGGAGACATTAACCACTGTTACAGAGACTTTTAAGATGGTAACAAAATGCTCCTTACTGGTCACAGAGCCTACTATGGAGAGCTGCTACTGCAGGAATAACTAAAGCAACAAGGCTTGAAATCCAGTGATATTTGTCAATTAACAAACAAACAACAAAACAACTTATGTTCAAACTCCACTGCACTGACTGTTTAAAGTCCCATTAGTGCATGCCCTACCTTCTCACACTTCTACTAGATTTTGATCTCTTATGACCTAATTTAAATTTAGACCATAATTTAATATAGACCATAGGCTTAGATTTATTAAAAAGAATCTGAGATGTTGTCTTTCATCAATTTTCATTAATCATAAAAAGCTGCTGATCTTGATTTTAATAGAACCACATAGAGAACGGAGATGGTATTTCTCCCATTGGTTAAGTTTTTGTTCCTTGTGTAGCTTACTGTTTCACTTGACTCCATTCATTATTAATTTTGTTCTCATAAAATCTCTCATTGTTTTTTATAGTTTTTATTTCAAATATCCACTTTTTAATGAACAAAAAATTATTCAATTCTTCCAAAATTAACAATAATTAAAGAACAATAATTGCTAAAATCAGAAATAGCTATTCACATGTTGCAGCCATAAAAGTCAAACTAACCATAAGAAAATTTAAATTTAAGCAGTAATAAAGTATTTTAAAAGCTTTTTGCATTAAAATGTTTGATCACAAATGTGGCCTATTTTAATGGATTCGCCCATCCCTCTACAGCTTCTCTGGCACTCTAGGCCTGAGAGCAATGAATTTGACATCATATCTTATCTGGTCCCTTCTATAAGTTCACCTCCTAGCTTAGGAACATCTCAAGGTAGAGGGAAAAAATAGGATTAGCTTCCTTCCCAAGGAAACTTGAATTATTGCCCTATGTAGCCTCCCAGTCTAGGACCTTCACTAAACTCCTAGATCCTGAAAACCCCAAGCCACACTTATAGTAAGGATTTATCTCTATTCGGAGAGCACTAGCATTTAAAAGTCTACAAAATTAAGGGGTTCCATTTTGTATTCATTACTTTTCTGTTGTTGTGATAAAATAGCATGACCTTATGGAAGACCTTATGGAAGTTTATTTTGGTTTATGGCTTCACAGGGACGAGAGGCCATCATGTCAGCAAACAGCAAGAACAGGAAGCTAAGAGTTCACAGTTTCAACTGCAAACATAAAGCCGAGAGTAACCTAGAAATGCAGCGAGGCTATGTACTCTCAAACCCTGCCTCTGGTGACATACTAATTCCCCAGAGGTTTTACTGCCTCCCCAAACAATACCACCAACTAGAGACCAAAAGTTCAAATACCAGAACCAAGTGCAGTGGCACATGTCTTTAATCCTATCATTCAGGGAGCAGAGGCAGGCGGATTGCTGTGAGTTCGAGGCCAAAGCAAGTCCAGGAGAGCGATAACTACACAGTGAAACCCTGTCTGAAAACAAAACAACAACAATACCACCAACAGCAAAAAGAAGTTCAAATATCTGCATGCTAACTTCAATATCCCTGATTCCGTTGCAAACGCAGTAGAGTCTTTATAAAAAGCTGGAGGTCGGGGCCACACCATCACCTGGTTCTCGAGTATAGAGCCCCAAGCTCAGGCAGAGATGGGTTTTTATTTAGTGTTACAGCTAGGTTCGGAAAATTCCAGCTTAGCAGTTCTATGATTGACATTTAGCAAAAATCCGGTGTCTGGAGGGCCAAACCATTATCGTTTGTCTGGCGGAAATTTTTTGTAGGAAGGGCCATACCATAATGTTCTACTCATCCTATTGTAAAGAACACCTGGGTGAACTCCAGGTATTTACTGATTAGCCTTCGCTAGGGATGATGGTTAAATATTATCAGAGGTGAGTGGTCAAAGCACATTTTGTGGGTTTTTCTCCTTTTTTGAAACTGGAGTTTATGATAGTCAAGTTTAACAGCCAACTTGGGATGAACCTCAAAACCCCTGATTTATATTGTAGCAGCTTTTGTATGTTACTGTTTTCTTTTAGCAGAAAATTTCTTAGGCCTTTTTCTTTCACAGACTGGAAGATTAGGTGGGTGGGGTCTTGCCCTGAAGGCATCCTCCATACAGTTCCAGTGCTTAATGGTATAATCTAAACAATCACAGCCTCTCTTTCAGCACACATCTTTGCTATAACACTAAATGTACTTTTATTTTCCAAACTATTCATGTTGTATTTCTTTCTGCTCGACATGCTTTTTTCATTATAATCTTGGATAAGAGAAATCAGTAAAGAACTATCACAAAGATTCAATAGCATGCAGTTTTGAAAATTCCTCCACCAAAATATATGTTTGGTCAATAATTTTCAATTTAGCCTCAAGCAAGCTCTTAAGACAAGAAAAAAAACAAACAAACAAAAAGAAAAAACAAAAAACCCAGCCAGATTATTTGTAGAAGTATGACAGTCATAGTCGAGATGCCAATATGTTCCCACCTGAAACATTTTGAGCCACACTTCTATAGTCCACATTACTCTTAGTCTCCCATGCTCCTATAGAAAATCTCACTAACTTCTGCTTATAGCATTCAACCACTTTTCTAATCCACATCTTCAGCTCTTTCAATGCCAGTACAAACCAAAGAACAAACTGGAAATGAGGTGAAGCTATGAACTCTCACAGTCCACTCCTAGTGACCTCCTTCAACAAGGCCGTACCATCTCCAGAAACAGTAATACCAAACGGGAACCAAAGAGTCAAAGGCCCAAGCCAGTAATGATTATTCCTCATCAAACCATCACATCCTTTCAGCTATGAAGCTACAACTGGAATCTGTTAAGATAGCATTAGCTTCCATCAGCCCTGAAGTAAATAATATTACCAGATAATCTAAAACCTAGAGTTGGCACCAGTATACTAAGACTAACCCAACTGATGTTTCTATCAAGACATTAAAAATGCCTTGACTTATGACTTTCTTTTTTTTTCTATGCCTATAAAATTAATGTATAAATTTGAACATTGGAACATGAGATTTAGGGTAGCCTGAATATATGTGAGCCAAAGTTACTCATTTTCCACTCAAAATAAATGACCTAAATCCCTTTCAATAAATAAGGAAAAAGAAAAAAAGAGAGAGAGAAATATAAAGAAAGAAAGAGAAAAAAATTACCAAAGACCTAAATCTGCAACATTTGGTAAGCAAAGCTTTATATTTGTACAGTGAATACCCAAGGTCCAGATCAGGAGTGCAGTCACACACCCTTGATAGTCAGAAGTAGATATTACCTACATGTTCTCACATTTTCACAAATATCTTCAGAGCTTGTAAGAGGGTACAGACAGTTTCATATACTTGTGGGTAAGAATATATACTTCTGGGAGGCAGTTTGTACTCCACCTTTAATCACATCGGTATTTATCAGAGAATTTATATAGATGCATTAAAAAAAAAAAAAAAAAAAATATATATATATATATATATATATATATATATATATATATATATATATATATTTATATATACATACAGATCCATTTAGGGCAGCTGGACTTACCCAAAATAACCAATACTAATAAACCTGACTGTGCATCAATGAAATCATTATTAAATAATTAAGACTGCCTTTGCCTTACTCTGTTTTGTATGGTTTTAATGAAATGCACAGTCTACATAATTCATAGAGAACAGAACTGGTTTGTCTCACAGTTATATAGATTGAAAATTCAATGATGAAGACCTTGACATCTGGCATTATGTGAGGTCCTTCTTGTTGTCTTCTTAGAAAAAAATAAAGCAGTGGTCAAGACAGGGAGTTTGAGAATGGAGGAGAGAGAAAAAGAACCCATACCATAACCATGGCCCTCTCTTGAGAGGCATTGTTTTTTCTATCCAAGAGGATAGATGGAGTTATGTACTGAAAGCTAATTTTTTTCCTTTTCTTATAATTTTAATTTTTTTATTAATCACAGGTTACTACAGCTGTAGCCCCTTTCTAATTCGCTCTCAATCCCGCCCTTTCTTATCTCCTCCCTGCCCCTTTCCAAGTCCACTGATAGATGAGGTCTTCCTCCCTTTAACAGCAACTCAGGAAGAAATGCTCCAAAAAAGTACCCTGTACTACCTGTTCATTAGACAATAGTTCTCAAGATTTCATTCATATTTCACAAATGCTCAGTAAGAAAAATGACAATCCAATCACCAAGGCTATGTTACACTCATTAGACAGGCAGGGGCAGGAGCATGACCCAGACTTTTGTGTGTGTTGAGGGTTGCATGTCAGTGTTCAGGGGTACACCGCTGCCTGTGTGTGTGAATATGCATGTTAAGGCCATAGGACAGCTTTGAGTGTCATCCCTCAATTGCCTTCTCCCTTTCCGGCCGGCTCTGGCATGGGCCTAGAGTTTCACCAAACAGGATAAACCAGCAGTGCAGTGAGCTCCCAGATATTCTGCTTCCACCTCCCCTACTTCCATTGCTGGAGTTATGAGTATGAAGCCTTATGCCCAGATATTTAAAAAGGTTCTGGGGATGCACCTCAGGTCCTCCCACTTACATGGCAAGCACACCTCCAGATAAGCTACCTCTCTATCTATTGATCAAGTGTTTTAATAAGATTTTTAAGACTATTATTTTCAAAGTGTCTTAAAATTATTTTAAAAATTGTGCTCCCCACCCTCAGCAAAATGTTGAGTTTCTATACTTAAGTGAAAATTAGATCTACATGTCTTCTACATTAAACAAGCTCAGTGTTTGCAATATTCTTGTGTCTGCAGTGGATTTATATAAAAAGTAACCAAGATATTTTATGGCCCATCTTTACTGATGTGCCTACACAATCAGAGACTTTTAGGAATCAACTTCATTATGCATTTAAGCAGCTCATAAAAGTAACGAATCCAATGTATTTACGATTCTTTGTAGTTATAAGCCTTTAACTACAATGGCACTGTGAAAAAAGAAATCACAATGAGTATTCCAGAGGGTTCACACCAGCCCCCAGTTCAATTATACATGAATTAGCAGAAATGAATTTGCAGTTTTATTCCACGATGCAGTGGAGCTCAAGTATTTCATAAAGTGTAGCCATGCAATAAATTCTGAGCTCATTTAAGAATAATTAGCACATTGATGCTACTTGTGGTTGTTAAAAGAAAATGTGGAAATTTCCCCATTGTAAGCACTTTTGTAGGCCCACTCTGTTCTCTACAGTGAACAATCTTTCATTTCAAAGGAAGCTGTTTGCTTCATTGTCTCTGCATTTTATCTTCCTCCTCTTCTACCTCAGTTAAAAACACTAATGCTTATGCAGACAAGTCTTAATTACAGGCCTGAAGCAAGCAAAGGAGCCTCCATGAATTTCCCAAGTAATTTATTTAAATGATGCATTTACTCTTTTAGGTTACTCTTTCTAGCTCCTTTGAACAATTAAGGCTGGGCAAAAGGAGACTTAAAACCTGTCCCTTAAATGTCTTAATTTAACATATTCACCCAATTTTGACATTCTCACATCTTTTTTCCCAACCTCTCTCATAAAGGAGATGCATGTGGAAGGGGGATGAATTAACATTTGCAGTTTCTGGTACCAAACAGACTTTCAGTTTTACTTTAGAAAATGTATTTAACACTATTATTATTATAGGTATGTCTGTCTACATGAGTGCAGGCACCCACATAGGCCAGAAGAGGGCATTGGAACACCTGGAGTTAGAGCTAAAGGATGTTGCCATCTGTCTGAGCTACAGTTTTGGGAAATCTCTCTGCAAGAGCAACAGGTACTCTTAACTACTAAGCCATTGTCCAAGGCCAGTTCAGATAAACTGCTTTGAAGAATGCATTGCGTTCCTATTTCCTTAGATAATCACGGGATTCTGAGGTCATTACTAGTTTCCTCCATGTGGAAAGTAAGACTAGCAAGAAGAATCTTAAGCAAGCCAACTGAAGTCATCACCGAGTCATGCAGAAGTGGGGCCTTTAATTCTAGCCTCTCAGAGTCAGCATCCTGACTATGTTATAGTCAAAGATGACTGAAGGCTTGGGGTGGGACAAGCTCTTTGATCAAAAAGCTCTTTGCTAGAGTGCAGGGAATCTTATGAAAGAAGGGAGAAGTAGAAAGATCTGGAGGGGACAGGAGCTCTACATGATACTCCAACCAAGGACCATTCATGGAAATAACCTAGAAACCCTGCATAGATGTAGCGTGTGGCAGCTCAGTGTCCAAGTAGGTTTCCTAGTAATGGGAACAGGGACTGTCTCTGACATGAACTGATTGGCCTGCTCTTTGCCTCTCCCTGAAGGGGAAGCAGCCTTACCAGGCCACAGAGGAAGACAATGCAGCCAGTCCTGATGAGAACTGATAGACTAGAATCAGAGGGAAGGGGAGGAGAACCTATCAGTGGACTTGGGGGGTGGGGGAATGAGAGGAGAAGGGGGAGGGAGAGTGGGATTGGGAGGGGACTAGGAAAGGGGCTATAACTCAGATACAAAGTGAATAAACTGTAATTAATAAAACAATATTTAAAAAAAAGCTTTTTTCTCAAAACAGCTGAACAAGAAAACCACAGTTCAACTCACAAAACTTACAGGGTGTGTAGAAAAGTGATAGATGGTTTCCCCACAACAAAATTTAAAAAACAACAAAATAAACCCCTAAACAGAGGGCTAACTAATAGGAAGCTGGTCAACCCCCAAGCATTTCCTTCTGTTTTGCTAAAATCTGACAAAGAGATTTCTGCTATAAATTATTTTGACCTGTGAGACACAGCTTCACAAAGAACATTTGATATATGAGACTATATCAAAAAGAAAAAAAAATAAGTGAAAATGCATGTGATTGTTTTAGAACAATCATTTACTGATAGACAGAACAGGTACAAATTTATGTTGGACCTTGAGAATGAAATCTGGGTATAACTGGGAGATTTCTGCCTTTATACTATCTGGTCAGTAAATAAGTCATGGAAAATTGGCATGTCCTTCACAACGAATGATACTGTCACATTTACATCTAGTGAAGAGCGTGCTAAAGCCTGAAATTTGTTTCTTCAATTATGTAACCTAACAGCCTATTGCCCAACACAAAATAGGCCTTTTTATTAAAAAAAGGAGAACTGGGTTGGGTTTAAGGAGGAAACAGTACGTATTTGCAGGAAGTAATAGCAGATCACAATGTCAAAGCAGTCTTTCTTTTCATTTTCTTCCTCCATCTTAGTCCTTGCTCTTGGCTCCTGTTACTATGTTCGATGGACATGCTATTTGGCCTGTTCTGTTCCAAATAGCAAACTATGTGCAGGTTTCTGGAGGGCAGTAGTGTCTATAAAGAAAACTCATAAACAGAGAAGTAGGGTTGGTTAGATGGTAAAGGATGGCTGTGAGGTGCCAGAGTAAATAGTCTAGGAATCTTTAGTGGAACAGAACAGGCCTCCATGATCCTGAGGCACAGTAACAGGGACAAGTGCAAGGACTAAAAGAAAAGATAAAAATGCATAGAAAGACTGTTTTGATATTGTGGTGTAATAAGATGCTTTTGTTTGTTTCTGTCTCTGCTTCCTGGTGCAGAACTTCAAGTGTCTTTGGAATTATATTGGTGATAGGGCTCGAGGAGAAGTTTCTGGCATTTTTGTAAAAATCTCCTTTCAACCACATCTGAGTTTAGGTCAACAAAAAAGACTGCTTGTGTGCTCTGGATAGCCTTAAGATGGGCTGGTAATCAGAAGAAAGGACAGTGTTAAGTGGTGGATTTATTCTACTCTACCTGTCACCCTGTGACTACAAAACTGATAATTAATTTTGCATGATCAGCAAGTGACTCAGCCATGCTCCTATAATGGAATATCTGTAAAACAACAAAAGAACAGAGTGTAGAGTACTTCCCTTGGTAAAAGCATTAAAATGTTGTAAGCACAGAATATTTAGCAGTGTTTGAAGACATTGTCTTACCTCACTAATTTCTCTAGCTGTTTTAGTTTTTATCTTTTAAAATGAACAGAATAAGAAGCTGTCTCTGTTAATTTTATGGGACATCCTGGAGCAAATTATAACACTAAAGGTGGAGCTCATGGAATCCTCTCATTTATAGCCAGCCAATCAACTTATGGAAAAACTAGAAGTTGTAAGTGGAACCTAAAATGAGGTTAGGTTTTAGGAGATTGAGATCTTAATCTCTGGGATTTAAAGATAAGAGTAAACCACTGTTGTCAGAATTAAATAGATAACCATTTAATGTGTGCTACTTGGAGAATTAGTTGTTCTAGATAAAACATACATATTTGTTTCAGAGGTATCCAGTGAGTAGAAACAAAACATTATATTTTAAAATGAATATTGGATAGCATCGTTCATAAATATATCCAGATGCAAATACCACATAAATTGTTTTAAAGCCAAAAGAAAGGATTGGAAAGATGAGTCAGAAATTACAAGTGACTGCTACTCTTGCAGAAGATCCTAGTTCAATTTCTAAGACTTCAAAACAACCCATGACTCCAGAGCTAGGAAACCTGATGCCCTTCTGTAAGGGTACCACCAGGCAGACTGTATGTACTCATGCATATATGTGGGCATCTACACAAACAAACACATACACAAATAATACAAGTAAATCTTGATAAATAAAGCTAAAATAAGTAACTTATGAAAGGGATCTGAGACGTACAAGATCCACTACAACTCTCAAATTTCACACCAATTATAGTCTAATTCTGGAATTTTATAAGTAGCTACGGAGAAGAAAAACTATCTGCTTTTGTCAGGAAACTTTCTGAACATACACCTATCCATATTGTAGTACTTTTATACACATTGTGTTATGTTAGCTAAATCTCTAAACCACAATTCAAGATTTGCATTTCTATTTTTTCATTTTCACAGGAAACTGACTAATATTTCTTATGGAAAATGGACATTTAACCAGTCCTACTTTTCTGAAATCTTATCACTGTACATAGTCAAGAATTACTTCAATGTTTTTTGAGATTTTCTTATCACCAGATATCTGCTGACACTCATAACTAAACCTTCGGCAGTGTGCAGGGAATCATATGATAAAAGGGGGAGTTATCTGAGAAATGCCACATTGATTTCCAGAGTGGTTGTACAAGTTTACATTCCCACCAGCAGTGGAGGAATATTCCCCTTTCTCCACAGCTTCTCCAGCATGTGATGTTACTTGAGTTTTTCATCTTGGCCATTCTGATGGGTGTAAGGTGAAATCTTAGGGTCGTTTTGATTTGCATTTCCCTGATGCCTAATGAGGTTGAGCATTTCTTTAAGTGTTTCTCTGCCATTCTATATTCCTCTACAGAGAATTTTCTGTTTAGCTCTGTTCCCCATTTTTTTAATTGGATTACTTGGTTTGCTGCTTTTCAGCCTCTTTAGTTCTTTATATATACTGGATATTAGCCCTCTGTCAGAAAAAGGGTTGGTGAAGATTCTTTCCCAATCTGTAGGCAGTCATTTTGATTCGATGACGGTGTCCTTTGTTTTCCAGAAGCTTTTCAGTTTCATGAGGTCCCATTTATTGATTGTTGCTCTTAGAGCCTGTGCTGTTGGTGTTCTGTTCAGGAAGTTTTCTCCTGTACCAATGAGTTCTAGGGACTTCCCCACTTTTTCTTCTAACCGACTTAATATGTCTGAGGAAGACCTCCCCTATCAGTGGACTTGGGGAGGGGCATGTGTGAAGAAGGGGATGGGGCAGGGAGGGGAGGAGGGAGGGACTTATGTGGAGATACAAAGTGAATAAAGTATAATTAATAAAAATAATAAATAAATAAATACATAGATAGATAGATAGATAGATAGATAGATAGATAGATAGATAAATAAATAAAGCGGGTGTTTAGTATGACCTAGAGAGGAGAGGAACTCCACAAGGACAAAATATATCAGGGCATGGGGGCCCTCTATGAGACTGTTTCTCCAACCAAGGACCATGTTTGGATATAACCTAGAACTCCTGCTTGGATGTAGCCCATGGTAGCTCAGTAACCAAGTGGGTGTCCCTAGTAAGGGGAACAGGAACTATTTCTGACTTGAACTCAATGACTGGCTCTTTTACTTCCCTCCTGACACCTCCTAAGGAGAAACAGTCTTGCTAGGCCACAGAGGAGGACATGGCAGCCAGTCCTGAAGACACCTGATAAGCTAGTGTCAAATGGAAAGGGAGGAGGACCTCCCCTAGCAGTAGACTTGGAAAGGGAGGAGATGAGGGAGGGAGGGTGGGATTGGGAGGGAATGATGGAGGGGGCTATGGCTGGGATACAAATTAAATAACCTGTGATTAATATAAATGAATAAATAAAAAAGAAAGTATCTTCTAATTCTTATCTTCCTGTAAGGAAGAAAATGTAAAGCCTGGGCTGAAAAATTCTGGCATATCATATATTCATTCCAGGGCTTCAAACTTTATTAAGAAAATATTCCAGATTCTGGAATACCAGAATTCCCTCCATTTCTTTGGCTTTTTATGTATCAAAGCAGCAATAATTGTTTCTCGTACACAGTATGCACAAACAAAAAAATGTGTAAAATGAAAAATGAGAAGCAATATAAACTACAGATGGAGAGTTATGCATAAAAAACGTTTAAGCGGAATTAAATTCTCTGAACATCATTAGAAACCAATGTCTTCAAAACACAACATTAGTCATGTAAGTTTTCTGAGTATCTCACTATACAGAAAAGTATGCAGCTGAAGATTTACATTTATGGAAATTTAATAACATCAGAAAATGAAATAGATACAATATAACCATACAGAATGAGATATGAACTTACTTTATTTGCATTTTAATCCTCTGTAAATCAAAATTATAAAAATTATAAATATATTTGGATGAATTGACAGAAGATGGAAATCTAAGTTCATGTCTTTTCCTTTTTATAATTTAAATTTAGTTTTCATAATTTATTCATATTATATCCCAATTTTAGCCCTTTTCTTCATCTCCCTCCAGTCCCACCCTCCCTCTCTCTCTCCTAATACTCAAAGCTAAACTTTGGGCTGGGTACAGGGAAAGAGTAGGGGAACAGAAGGACCCAGAGTGGACAAGAGCTTCATAAGAAAACCAACATTCTTATGATGTTGGTCCCCTGACTTCCATTTCCCCCTAATTCCCCTCCTGTAGTCCTCAAAAAGCAGGTGCTTTCCTCGCTTACTAACTGGCCACAGACTATCAAGGCTCATCAGATCCACTTGAATCCTATTCCTCTGTGGCCTGGCAAGCCTCTCTCCCCACACCTTAAACAGGGGAAAGTGACCAAAGAGTGGGCAACTCAGTCCATATAAGAGAGAGCCCCTGTTTCCCACATGGAGACTGTGCTGCCTATTGGTTATATCTCAGTAGGTGTCTAGGTCCTCTTCATGCATAGTCCTTCATTAGTACATCAGTCTCTGCATGCCCCCATGGGCTCAGATAGTTTGGCTTTGTTGGTCTTCTGATGAACGGGGTCCTTCTATTCCCCTACTCATTCTTATGACTCCCTGCCCTCAGCCCAACCTGTGGCTGTGAGTCTTTTTTCTTTTAATTTAAAATTTTTATTTTACAGTTTATTTACTTTGTGTCCCAGCTGTAGTTCTCTCTCTCATCCCTTCCCAATCCCACCCCTTCTCCTTCTCTTCTCCTCCCCCAGTCCACTCATAGTAGAGGTCCTCCTCCCCTTCCATCTGACCATATTCTATCAGGTCTCATCAGGAATGGCTGCACTGTCATCATGTGTGGCCTGGTAAGGCTGTTTGTCCCTCAGAGAGAGGTGATCAAAGAGCCAGCCACTGAGTTCATGTCAGAGACAGTCCTTTTTCCTATTAGTAGGGAACCCACTTTTGTTGAGACTCATAGCCAAACTTTGGGCATAGTGCAGGGAATCTTATGAAAAAATGGGGAGATAGAAAGACCTGGAGGGGACAGGAGGTCTCCAAGGAGAGCAACAGAACCAAAAATTTTGGGCCCAGGTGTCTTTTCTGAGACTGATACTCCAATCAGGACCATTCATAGAGATAACATAGAACCCCTGCACAGATGACTGAGAGTCTTAGCATCTGCTTTGATCTCCTGCTGGGTGGAGTCTTTCTGAGGACAGGCTCCCATCCTGTTCTCTCTCTTCAACCACTTCTGGTGTCTGTTCTAGTTGCCCTTCTGAATGAGAATTAAGCATCCTCCCTAGGGTCCTTCTTGTTATTTAGCTTCTTTATATCTGTGGATTGTAATATGGTTATCCTGTATTATATGCCTGTATCTACATATAAGTTGACTATATTCCAAGTGAGTCTTTTTGGCTATGGGTTTTCTGACTCAGTATGATCTTTTCTAGTTCCATCAATGTGCCTGAAAATTTCATAATTTCCTTGTTTTTAATAGCTGAGTCATATTTCATTGTGTAAATGTACTACAATTTTTGTATCCATTCTTTGGTTGAGGGACAACTAGGCTGTTTCCAGATTCTGGCTATTATGAATAAAGCTGCTAAGAGAATAGCTGAGCAAATGTGCTTGTTGTATGGTAGAACATCTTTTGGGTGCCCAGGAGTGGTATTGCTTGGTCTTGAGGTAGCACTATTCCCAATTTTCTAAGAAATCACGAGATTGATTTCCAAAGTGATTATACAAGTTTGCCCTCCCACCAGCAATGGAGGAATGTTCCTCTTTTTCCACTTCCTCATCAGCAGATCATGTCTTTTTCTGCTCCCTCCAAAATTCCCTTCGGAATAACACTAACCGTAAGAAAAGGACAGCACACAATGGCAGCTAATGGCCAGATAAGGTGCTCGCTGTTATCTAAAATCCCAACCTAGACTGTTTGCACTCTTAAATATACATGAACAGGTGCTGCATTCACATAGGAACTTCTTGTGTGTATGTACATGTGGATGTGTGGTGTCCTTAGTTACTTTTTTATGGCTAAGATGCCAAGACCAAGACAGCATATAGAAAGAGGGGAGAGCAGCCTTACCAGACCACGGAGGAAGACAATGCAGCCACTCCTGATGAGACCTGATAGACTAGGATCAGAGGGACGGGGAGGAGGACCTCCTCCATCAGTGGACTTTGAGGGGCATGGGTGGAGAAGGGGGAGAAAGAGTGAGATTGGGAGGGGACTAAGCAGGGGGCTATAGCTCCGATACAAAGTGAATAAACTGTAATTAATAAAAATAAAAAAAAATAAAAAATGGAAAAAAGAATATGAATTATAATATCTGAACATAAATTATCTTAATAAAATCAAAAATATTTTTTTGGAGAAAAAAGAAAAAATAGTTCATTTTAAACTCATATTTTCAGAGGATTAGAGTTTAAAACCATCATAACAGAAAGCATGGCAGAAGGCAGGTAGGCATAATGCTGAAGTGCTTACATCTTGATCCACTGTCAGTGTCTCAGCTTTTGGTAAGATCAAGGGTAGAATCTGGAATGAGAATCAGAATCCCCATTCACTTTATCTCTTAGATTTCCCTTTATCTCTTGTGTTGGTGAGCTCAGGCAACTGATCACAAGGAACAATTTAAAGAAGAAGAAAGAGGAGGGAGCCCAGGACCTTCTCCAGTGACTCAGGACTGGTTGCACTGCTGCTAAGAAGGAAAACTTAAGCTGGTCACTTTTTTTTTTCCTGCAGCCAGTTGAAAAGCAGCTTCTAGCCACAAACTGCAGGAGTTGTAAAAGAAGGCTGTTTGATCTGTAGATAAGGCTCTTTGTGGAGATGGCCATTAGGATAGAGTGTGCCTGCAGATGACAGAGCTGCAGAGTCTGTTAACTTATTAGTGAATCTATAGAGAAACAAGAAATAAGAGAGAGATAACAAACAGATCACTCAGACACACAATCATTCAAGAGGAAAAGGTAGATGAGGTTAAAACCTCTAACTTCAACAATTTCCCTCAAGCAAACATATGATAATGATGTTGATTTCAGCTGGCATTTTCTCTGCAGAACCTGCTGCAAGTTCAGGCTGTGGCTTCCATAGTAGCAGCCCATACGTACACATAGACAAACAATCAGACGTATAAACCTGTACATATTTATACACATATTCAATGGGTGATACAAAATGAGCTCCTTACATACAGACAATTGATATACAGTCATGTAACATACGTACAAAAGACAGACAGACACATTTACACACATATACATATTTTCATATATATGGCTCATTGATAACGTGAATTCCAGTGGGCTTCGATCCATATTTATTGTCTGATCACAGCTTTTATATTTCTGAGACAAAGGGATTTCCTCATGGTCAAAAATGCAAATAATCACAAAAGCAGATAAATTTTAAAAAATGAAACAAGTTACATGTATTTGCGTTAAGAGTAAGCATTTCTTATCTTTGCATCCATTACATAAGATCATAGTGAGTTCAAAATGACAAAGGTTGACAAGGCCTAAAGCTTAACAGGGTCTAAGTGGTTACAACCAGGTATATATCTATTCAATTAGGACTGACCTGGCTACACTTATTCCAGTTATATCTCAGTTTATAGTGAGTTCGGGACAATAATTTTATACCTTTTATTCCAAGATACAACATAAATTTAAAATGCAGTATTTGATGCCGTAAGGTGTCAAAGTATTAGAAATTACAGTGAAACAATTATTATTTAATGACACCAAGATTTGTACTTAATTTAGACATTTCTTGATAGACCTATTATATTTTGTATTCATGGAAAGTTTAAACCACCTGGCCTGTGTTTATTGTGTATACCAGGATTTATGGTACAATCCCTACAGGGAGAACTTATCTGAAACAACAAATGTGTCTCAAGCCTATCTTCTAGTGAAGCATCTGCAAGTCAAGAATGGTATTTCTTGCAGCCACAAACTTTCTAAAATTTTTTGAAGTTCTAAAACAATTTAATTTTTAAAATTGTTTGAATCAAATCAGGAATTCGATAATCAAAAATTAATAGATCTGAACAGCACTGCACCTTCATAAAGACCCCATAGGGAGTTTGTTCAAACAGAGTGGGTAAGTTCTCGAAAAGTAAGAGTTCACACCATGCCAGATTTTGTGAGAGATACAGCAGTAATGCAGAAATGACAGGGCTGTCAGATGTCGGAAGCAATGTTGGGGTGCATTACAGGACAAACCTTGTAAAATTCCAGATCTCTTTCAGAAAGTCCACACACCTATTGAACTTCCCCAAATCAATGGCTCTTGACATTGTGTCAGAGGCAGGAAGCATTTCTGGGAGTGCATCATAGTACAGACCTTGCAGAATCCTGGTTTACCTCCCAAACAGCCCACATTGTTACTGAATTCCTTTAACAGAACGGCTCTTGTCAATCCACAAGCATAAGCATGAGGCAGAGATAACGAAATCGATATCAGGTGTGCTATGGAAACCTCAAAGCCCAGCCTCAATGACATACTTACTTTAACAAGGCTCACCCCTACTTCTTCACAGATAGATCTATCAGCTGGGGACCAAATATCTTCATCTGTTCTGTCCGTTCTCGTTCAAACCACTACATATGGTATCTGCAAGTGTGTATGTGCATATATATGTGCAGGTGAGATATATGTGCTCACATGCATATGTGCATATGGAGGCCCCAGGTGATGTTTAGTTTTTTTTTATTATCATAGACATTTATTTATTTCATTCAACACTACAAGCCTGTTATTTGTACATCTATAGTTGCTAAGCCACAAATAAAATGCTATGACATCCCATGGTTTAAGTGGTTCTTGCCATGGATTTCATAAATCATTGTGCACACAGCACCAGCCAGAATCCTCCCTTCTCATGGAGCCCATGTTAAAATTCTCATCTGATACTTTGAAAATCTCCCCTGCCTGCACTGTGATGTACCATCACCCACCTTACCTGCTCATTCTCTTTCTGTTCTTTTTTTTTTTCTTCTTCTAAGCAGGTCCTATTTAAACTGTTTATGAGTTTTCTCTCAGTTACATAAATTCCAGGAAATGGAAGGTTTCATTTTATTTTCTTCAGTCTTATGATGTTTAGTTTTAACTGTCAATTGATATAATCCATAGTCATTCAGAAAAAGAGTTTCAGAAGGGATTGTTTCAGTCATGTTGGCCTGTGGTCATGTCTGAAAAAGAATGTCTAGATTACATTAATTAATATGGGAATATTTAATTACTGAATGGCACTATTTTGGGGCTTGGATCACAGACTGCAGATAAAGGGTAGATGCATGTGAGCATTGTGTACACGTGGCATGCATGCATTTATTCTTCCTGGTCTTTACTATACGATGTGCTAAGAAGTTTAAAAGTAACTACTGTCTTGACATCCTTGTTATGATGGAAACGAATCTGGCACGGTGAGTTAAAATGAACCCAATTGTTTTTCAACAGGGTATTTAATTACAACTAAATAGAAGTAGGATACCAAAAGTCAATATTTTGTCTTTTCTCAATTATTCAGGTCCTTACTCATTTGAACATGAAGCTCAATGATCTGTCTTCACTGATTTATGAGTAGGGTCTAAGGATCCCCCTGTTTTCTACAGGGCTCAAGTAGATATATGTCGTACTTCTGGCCATGTCATGTTTTGAGTTGACTGGAAAGATTTTGTTTATCAGTTTTTCATTGCACATGTGACCAAATGAAAATTGAGGGGTTAGAGTGAAGAAGGCTAGTTTTCCCTGAGCAGTGTGGCTGACACAAAAAGACAAAAGTTCATTTATGTTTTTTGATGTAAAATAGCATCACCAAGAAGAAAAGCAAAATCAAGAAAGAATCTGACATGACCATTTTGGGGATAGTAGTGCAATCAAGTATCTGTCCTATGTGACACACAGAAGATGCAAATATTTTTGAGAACCTTAAAGACTAACTGTGTGATATACAAGTCTTATACCACAGTAATTTAATTATTAAGGAAATTCCTTGGCCTGGAGAGATGGCTCAGAGTTCAAGAGCACTGGCTGCTCTTCCAGAGGTCCTGAGTTCAATAGCCAGCAACCACATGGTGGCTCACAACCATCTATAATGAGATCTTATGCCTTCTTCTGGTGTACAGGTGTATATGTAGATAGAGCACTCATGTTTAAAAAAAAAAAAAGGAGTTTAAATAAGTGAAAAGAAAAGAAACAAAAACCAAACCAAAGAAAATTCCTCAAAGAAATTCTCAATTACTTGAAGAAGGAAGTAAACAAGACAATACTCTTCAGAATTTTGCTGCTGATGGAGGGGAAAAGGTTATATTTTCAGTTCTTTGATTTAAAACAGTAGATAACTGAATTATAACTGCATGGATTAACTTTGATACATTATATATATACATATGTTGTAAAGAATAAAGTATTTAGAGAAAGCTACATATACATGAATATAAGTAAAATAATTACTTCAAGGTGAAAAAATTTAAGAATAAATCAAAATGAGCTTTAAGCACACCCCAAACTTTTTCCTGTAACTAGAAATATCCTGAAACAGATACAACAAAATGTTCACTTTTTTCTCATCTCCCCTTGACTTTCTATCTCCCTTCTTTTTTCTCTTTCCTCCTACCTTTTTCTCTTTTTTATTCCTCTCTTTTCTCTTCTTTCTTCCATTCTCTCTCCTTTGTCTATCTTACTGTGTCTCTCTTATCTCTGCATTTCTCCAACCTTTCTTCTTTCATCTTTTTTGAAGTACTGAAAAAAGAGCCTAGACCCTGGTACGTGGAAGGTGAGTACTCTAACACTGAGTTATATGGTACTGAATCTTTGGGATAATTTTATATAAATAATTTCATTATATTGAATATTTACATTTATTATATAGAAATTATCCACAATAATGATAAATTTAAATATAGAAAAAAGCTAGCCCAGACCAAAATTATCATTAGCTTATCATTAAATCACCATACAAAAGACTGGCTTTGAAAGATTTCTTCTAAAATGTAGAAAACATGAGTCTCTCCATTGCTCAGAACCTTGGAAGGCAATGGGCTGTGGTAGAGGTTATATGGGTGTCAGTGTCCATCCTACTTCACAATTCATTAGATTGCCTTAAACTATAAACAAACAAATGTAGTTCAAGAGTCTTTCTCCTACTGGTTAATAATTTTTTACCATTCCCAGTATGCTTGTTTTATATGTCTCAAGCACAGTTGGGGTTGAGAGCAATCTGTTCATTATCAGTGTGTCTGGAAGTTCAGAATACTGTCCTTATTCTCTTCTGTACTATGAAAATCTAAGTACTGTGAAATGCTAAAAGCCTTTCACTGGCACTAATTTATTGCATCACTGCCATTTTACAGGTTTACCTACAGCAGTCATTTCATTATGTAATACCTCATTTCCTTGTTATTACTCTATAAGTATTTCATGCCCAGCCAGTATATGACATGGAAAAATCAATGTAACTCACTAACCTTCAGTTTTGAATTGAGATGTTATAAAAGATCCTTGAGTTCCTAATGGAATTTTAGTACTAATATTTAACAACTGTAATATCTCATGTGTATTTGATATGTCTTCTGAAATAGATCAGGAAGGGCTCTCAAAATATTAGTCTCACATTCTGGGAAGTTTCAAGTCGTCTAAAGTAGCTGTGAGAATGAATATCAGGAGCATTAGAATCCCCTAACAAAATTTATTTAAGTATTTTTTGATGAGAAGGTTGTTTCCAGTTCAACAAGGTTGGATTATAACATAAATCATAATTCATTTGGAAATAAATGTGCTTATGTGAAAATAACTTTAGCATTCAAAGAACAAATATTATAGATATGCCTTTGATAGTGATAAAGAGAAGATGCATGATTGGGGCCAAATCAGACCAGTAAGAGTCTGCTCTTAAGAGACTGTATGTGTGACTTATGGACAATGGCCTTCTTTGGTATTGGTCAAATTATAAATGCTCTTATGTTAGAATGAATACTGGCTTTGATTTCAAAGTTTTTTTTTATTTTTTATGAGTATGTACTAATTATACATAATAATGGGTTTCATTATATACATTGTTATTTACAGATAAATTTATCACAGGTCATGTCTAACTTCAAATTTCACAGGTTGAGCTTCCCAGACATGTCTAGAGGACATTGTCTCAAAGCAGAGATCCTGGTCTGGGACTTGCAATCTTTCTCCCACCTTTTATTTGAATTTTCCTTGGAGTCTTGCTATAAAGATTGTATTGTGGATATGTCATATTTGAGGTATGACCAAACAATTACTTTCTCTGTTATTTTAACCACTGTAGATCTCGTATTAGCCTCATTTACTGCAAAAGAAATGTCTTTTATAATGGCTTAAGGGATGAGAACTACCCTTACTTACAGGATAATAATTTAGAATACAGCTAAAAGTTATATTAATTTAGGAAAACAATAGTATTAGATTTTCCTCTAGAGTCTATGACCTCTGTAGTCATGAATAATTAGCTAGGTTTACAGTACCAGGCATGAATTCCTTGCTTTTGAGTGGTTCTAACGTCCAATTAAGCAGCTATGATTTTCCCCAAAGGTAAAAATACCACTACTGTACCCTTGGATATTTCTTTTCACTTGGTTATTGCTGTGGTTCATTAGTTTTACAGCTGGGTAGAACTTGTGGTTTCTTTTCTTTCTTGGCAGCTTTCATAGCACCTTCCAATACTATGAGAATGTACATTTCTAACGTGTGTTATGGGAATAGGAGTGGAGTCCTTATGCTAACAGGGCAAGCATATTCTGATTGAGTCATTACTAAAGTCCTACATTTTTTACAATTAAATTGTGATGAATTCTGTCATATGCTTTTCCTGTATCTTATTTAGATGATTTTAACCCAACTTCTAGTAAAATGATAAAATATGTTAACTGTTTGCCCACACTGAACAATCATTGTTACTTCCTAGTAAAGATCTTCTTTTTTTAGTATTTTATTATTATTAATTACACTTTATTCATTTTGTACCTCCCATAAGCCCCTCCCTCTTCCCCTCCCGATCCCACCCTTCCTCTCCTTTCTGCATGCATGCCTCTCCCCAAGTCAGTAAAGATCTTCTTAATCATCTGATGTGCTATAAAATTAGTTTTGGTAATATTTAATTAGAAATGTTTGTATCTATGTTTATCAATGATATTGGCCTTTGGATTTTCTCTGCTTGTAGTGATTTTTGGTTGTTTCTTTATTTTAATCTGTCTTTAATATTAGCATAATGTTGGTTTAATTTGAGAGTGTGGTTTTATTTCTTCAACTTTTTGGAAGAATATTAGAAAGTGATTAATCCTGATTCTTTATGAACATCTATAAGCCATATAGATATACTAGACATAAACAGAAGTATCTTATTATCGATACCAACATAATATACCCTTATTACTGCATATGGACACAAATAGAATATATTCTTATTACTGCATATGGAAAGCTTTTCAAGATAACCTATGATGTCACAAAGTATAATAAGATCAAAAGAGTTGAAGCCATACAGCTCTCATTTTCAAGTGATGGAATAAAACTGGACATCTATTACAAAAAAAAAAAAAAAACAGAAACATTTACAAATGTATTGAAATTAGCAACATATTCTTGAAGGAAGAAATTGAGAAAATATATATAAAAAAAAGGGTATGGGATTTAGCTTAGTTAGTAAAATGCTCATTAGCCATGGTAAACAGAGATTGGTTCTCAGTGCCCACAAAACAAGCCAGGTGCTGTAATCTATGTCTGTACTTCCAGATCTAGGGAGGAAAAGAAAAAAATCCTTGGGGCTTGGTAGACAATTAGTTTAACTGAAGCAATAATATTTAGTTTTAGTGAGAAATCTTGTCTCAGAAACAAAGTGGACAAGTGATTTTAAAGATGCCTGACATCCACTTGGCCTAGGATTATCTTGGTTTCCTTGGTATAATGCCGTGGCAAATGCAGCTGAAGGGAGGGAGACTTGCTTTTGACTGACAGTACAAGTATATAGTCCATAATGGTGGTAAAGTTAAAGTGGCAGGAGAGTGATAAGCAGGTCACATTGCATCCACAATCAGGAAGTCTGAAGTGACAAGAGCTAATGATCAGCTTATTTCTTATTATTATTCAGTCTGTGACCAAAGCTCAGGGACCAGTGTTACCCACTATCAGAACAGACCTTGTCCTCTCAATTGCCTAGTAAACATCTCTCAGGCATGATCAAAGGTACATCTTCTAAGAGATTTTAGATTTTTCCAAGTTGACAACACTATCCATCACATTTTCTAGGTGACCATGAAAACGTCTTCATATGAGTAGTTCATTTGCTATGACATTCTTGAATATTGATTTTGAAGGCAAATACATGAAAGACAAAAATACTGACTTCCTCAGCTCAGATTTGAAGAAAAATCACAAGGTTCTGTTACTATAGGGTGACAAGTAGGCAATGAGAAATATACTACTGTTAGCTAACAATTAAAACGGTTGTCCCCAATTTTATTAGAGAAGTTAGTTTGAATTTTTATTTACACATATTAAATAGGTTTATCCTGAGCTATTGGCAGTTGGTGGATTCTTGGGGAGGGAGAGTCAGTTTTGTTTTTGTTTTTGTTTTTTTCTGGGATATGACCACAAATAGATTTTTCATGCTCTGCTACATGTACATACGATCACCTCTAATTGTATTCAGTAGGTTAAAAACAGTATACGATATTTGGAGGGAGAAATGATGGAGTGGTTCTTAGTTAGATACTGTGGTGTTTTAAATATACTAAACACAAAAATGTAGGTACGGATATGAATATCAATCTTTGTTCATTGTGATAGATTTTAGGTATTTATATCTAGTACATCTCTATAGACAGTGTGAATTGCTACTAAACATCTCTGCTTATCAGAATGATGAAGGCTTCAAGGTCATTGCTCTTGAAAATTGTTTGAAGCAAAGTATCACACCTCCTCACTCAGTCTGTGGAAAATGTATTCCTGACATTAAAATAAAGATTCCGAGGGGTACAGAAGAAAAGTATCTTTTACCAATAATAGCGATATTGGTGATATTTCTGCGAAGTTAGTATATGTAAGGTTGGGTATTTGCCATCCACCATTTTCACCCTCAAGTGTCTTATATGCCTGAACTCATTTAATGTTTTCAGCATTCCTTTGAAGGAAATTTTTAAAGTTTTACTAATATATATTAAGTATGTATAATAATGGGATTCATTATGACATTTCACACATAAATATATAAATGTTAATTTAGCATTTTCACACCATCACCCTCTCTTATTAGTTCTCACTTCTGCTGATCCCCTTTCTCTTTCTAACTGGCTCTCTTTCTACATTCACATTTTTTGTGACCCAGTGAACTTATTTAATATTGCTTCTAGAAGATAGATGAAGCAGACAGTACCCCAAAGTGAAAAGGAGCTCATGAGCCTCCTGTTGTTACAATAATATTATTTCTATGGAAGAGGATGAGATGCAGACTAATTTTTCTCAGAGTACTTGGCCTAGTTATATCAAGGTTGTGAGATTCCAGGATCCTCTGTCCCTCTGTGAGAGTCATTAACTGATGTTCAGTTCTTGGAAGACAGATCTGATTATAAAATGTCAGCACAAGCCAGAAGTTCATAGCCCAAAATAGTGGCATTAGTTTGGGAATTGCCAGGAACTTTAGTAGGTGAGGCCCCAACTAGAAGTAGTAGGTTACTGAAGAAAATGTTTAGTGGTAGCTTGCCCCTGGCCTTATAATATCTTTCCCTATTTTATGTCCACCCTGAAATAAATAGATTTTTCCATACAGTCCTGACAAAATGATCTTCTTCATTACAGACAGTGGAGTCAAGTGACAACGGATTGATCCTTCTGAAATCATAAGCTAAAATAAGTCCATTTCCTTTTCTGATTCTGCTGCCATATGACCTATCGTGTACATACATATGGTATTATTGTCACTACTTTTGGCTTACAGAAAGACTTTAGCTGTTACCATGAAAGGGCACTTCTACTTTTGTTTAACTAATTATGTTGGTTAGTTTTAGTTTTAATTGTCAACTTGACACAACCTAAAAGAACCTAGGAAGAAAGACACAGTGCAGAATTATGTAGATAAGAGTGGCCTATAGTCATGTCTAAGGGGGATTATCTTGATTATCTTGATTGTTCATTGAAGTAAGATGACCCAGAACAATTGTGGGCAGCAGAGTTCTTCAGGCAGGTGGTCTTGAAGTTAGTAAAAATGAAAAAAAGAAAGTAGCTGCAAGCAAAGATACATTCATTTCTCTCTGTTCTGTGCATGAAATGTGACCAGCTGCTTGAGTTCCTGTCTGTACCTCCACAAATGATAGAATGTACACTGCAATTGTAAGCCAAATAAACATTTCCTCCCCTATGTTGTTTTTAGTGAAGTTATTTAATTACAGAAATAGAAATGAGACTACAATTGCACCCAAACTCCCTCTTTCTACCTTACCAACCTTTTAAAAAACATTTTTGTTAAATTTTTATTTTTATATTAATTACAGTTTATTCACTTTGTATTCCATCTGATGCCTTCTCCCTCATTCCCTCCCAACTTCACCCTCCCTCCCTCATCTTTTCCCATGCCCCTTTCCAAATCCCAACTTTTCTGATGCTCTCCTCTTCCACTCCAGCTTGGCTAATTCAGCCAACCGAGCCAGCTCTTCTTTGACTAGGCTTGCAGGTATTTTCCTCTTCCTCAGCTTATCAGGCTCTAGTTATCTGTCTGATGTCCCTACCTCTCTTAGTACCCATTGAGATAGTTTTGATTATCAACTTGGTTGAGTTTGGAGAAAACTAAGGGACATCTACATGGATGGGTCTGAAAGTGCTCTTCCACGGAGGGTTAAGTGGAGAGACAGGACTCCCTAGCACAGACAATACCAAAAGAGGCAGAAGTGGGAGAAGCACTAGATGCTGCTTGAATGCTTTCCTTTGCTTGTTGCTGGTCAGTGTAACTATTCAGGTTTTGTTGTTGCTGCTGCTGCTGCTGCTGCAGTCACTAATACCAGCCTCTGCTGCCGTTAGAATCCAGTTTCTTCAGCCTTCTAACATGAACTGAAGACTATCAACCATTCAGGAATACTTCAGACCTCCATGGCCATATTGGAACTACTAAGGTGTTCAGTCTCCTGAACTGAGATAACTCCTGTGTTCTGAGCCTTCCTATTGACTAGACATCTATTTGTGGATTATTTAGCTTGTTTTATTAATAGGCAATAGACCCCTTCTTGAAAAAATATTCATTTTATTAATCCCACATGTCTATCTTCCTGATCCTTTTCAAACTGTTGTTCAAACACTACCAGCTAAGTAAACACATTTAAAATTGTAATTCAACCCATTTCAATTTTTCTGTCCTCCTTAATATTTTTTATATTTTTTCTATTACACCTCTAACCCTATAAACTTTTATGTATTTACTCCTTTTATTATTTGTGTGGCTCTCTTGCTTTGCTTCTTGCTGTCAGTGCATCTAATCAGTTGCCACCAGAATATCTGAAGACATGACCTATGTTACAGAGTATTTGTTTTACTTCATAATTTGCTGATACCCATAACTGTGAATAGTGCTCAGGTCACAAATTATGAGCAACATCAATAAAAAAGTGTGTGTGTGTGTGTGTGTGTGTGTGTGTGTGTGTGTATCTGTGTGTGTGTATACCTGCCACAGTGGTCAGTTTCCCTTTCATGTTATGTTCATATAAGCAAAGAAAGGCCTATGAGCTTCTCTATATCAAAGATAATTGCATCTACAAGTACAAATTGTTCTAAGTTGACTAATTTTTCATTTTGTTTTGTTACTAACGTAAAGGGTGACATTTAAAGTTGAATCAAATGATTCAACTTTTATAGCCAAAAGATATGCAGATATAAACAGTTGAGGGGAAAAAAAAAAACTACTCTAAGACACGTGGCAGAGTTCCAGACTTGTCACAAATGTCCCATAAATTTTGGTTGAGTGAATGCTCATTAAAGACTACAAGGGACAGAGGGGAGGGGATGCCACATGTTGAATAGTAATCACTGACAAAATTCACATTAAATGTCATGTAGGGATATTGTGTTTGTTGGAGCAAGTCATAAATAAGTTAAGCTAAGTCTCTGAAGTGAGTAAAGACAGCCATTTGGGATCCAGATGTGGTGAAGCAGAACTCCAGCCTGCTAATGGGCTTATAGGGACTGTTGATAACGATAATGTTATTGGAAGGTATTTCAGGAGCTAAGACACTGTTCAAAGGTTACAAAGTGACACATTTCTGGAGTGTCGAAAGACATTATTTTCTAAATGAAATTGACTCTGTCCTCATTTCATTTCTGTGGCTGTGATGAAACATGTTGAGCAAAAGCAATTTTTGGGAAAAGGTGTTTATTGTGCACACAGTTGCAGGCTTCAGTCTATTATTGAGAGAAAGTCAGGCAGTCACTCACTTTATCTCACAGCAGTTGAGAGAAGAACTGGTCCTTCCTACCCCTGCTTCTTCTACTCAGCTGACTTTAGTTCAGAGACCAGCCCATGAAATGATGGCACCCACATTCAGGGTTAATGTCCTGGCTAGTTTTATGTCAACTTGACATAAACTAGAATCATGTGAAAGGAAGGAACCTCAACTGAGAAAAATGCCTCCATAATATCTGACTGGAGGGCATTTTTTTTAAACTAGTGATTGATGGAGCATGGTGAGTGCTGTCATCTCTAAGCTGGTGGGTTCCATCAGAAAGCAGGCTGCCTCAGAAAGCAGGCCACTTCATGGCCTCTACATCAGCTTCTGCTTCTGAGTTTCTGACCTGCTTGAGTTCCTGTCCTGACTTCCTTCTGGAATGGATTATGATATGGAAATGTTAGCCAAATAAAACCTGTCCTCCACAACTTGTTTTGGTCATGGTAGTTCATCATAGCAGTAGTAACTCTAAGAAAATGGGTCCTGCTTCTTTAATAAAGGACCAGAACACTCCTCCACTGACATGCCCACAGGCCAATCTGGTCAACATGAGCCCTCATATAAGATTCCCTTCTCAGTGATACTAGGTTGTGTCAAGGTGACTGTTAAATTAGCAGCCTAGTCTCCCTAGCCTTGCACATCCTAGTTCTCACATTTATACCTTACTTTGCAGACAATTATTAAAATTCCTCACTTGCTACTTGCTTTTTCTGATCTCTTGATTAACCCCTTGTAGTACCTTTTTACTTTTCTGAGGTAACACCACCTATAACTTCCTAGATGGAGTCTCCTGAAAATGTGATCCGCATTTGCTTGCTCTTCACTTTCAGTGACCTGGCCTTTGCTTCAAATTATCCCACAGTACAGTGGCATAGCATCTAGGACAGAAAAGTAGAATCATCTGTTTTTATGAATGTGTAAATACTAGTAGTTAATGTAGCTCTGTGCTGGTTAGTATTGAATGTCAACTGGATAAGATCTAGCAACAGAGATGAGCCCAGCCCCTAGACATGTTTGTGAAGGATTGTCTAAATTAGGTAATTGAGTTGGGGAAACCTACTCAAAATATTGACACTATACCTGGGTAAGCTCCTACACTGATTGAAATGAGAAAGGGAGCAGAACACCAGCATCCATCTCTTTCTCTTCCTGACTGCGGATACCATATGCCCAGATGCTTTATGCTCCTCCTGTGAAAGATTTTTCCTTGAATTGTGCACTCCAGATAATGTATTTTCACTTTAAGGTGATTTGGTCAGGTATTTTGTCCATATATGAAGGAATTAATATTATAACTATCAAAGTATTCCCTTGTAACTTTTTTCTCTCCGTAGGGTCCATGTTACATGATGAGATATAAAGCTCGCCTCTCTAAATGCAATTTGATTTTTTTCTCTATCTACAAAGATAGTTTAAAGAAACTGAGGACAAAATAGTGCGTCTGAAATTTTGTTTCTGTCGTATTACTTCTCATGGGATATGGTACACATTCAAGTCACTGTGTCATTACCATTGCTAGTTCTTATGTCAGGGTTTCTAAGTGAGGATAGTAGTTATTCATGAGTGAAAATCACGTACCATAATGTTAGTAGGTATTCATTAAGGATATATAATATAGATCACTGCAAAAATCTTTACCTAAGGATATGGACAGACAGCCAGTTGGCCTCAGCAAATATAGGGACCTGAGTTCAATCACAAGCACTTATGCATGCAAAAAAGCATAATTGCAAGTAGTATGCACCTATGAATGATCTTAGCAATTATTGGGAACAAAGAGAAAGAAATTCCTGGGGCTTGCTTGGTGGGCAGACAGTCTACCTAAATCAGTTATCTAAGTTAAGTAAGAAAACATGTTCCAAATTAAATAAACAGAGTAGAGATAAATTGAGGCAGACACCCGGTATTAACCTCTGTCTTTTATATTATGTACAAATATGTGCACACAAGCACAAACACAAATGTACAAACAAATACATGCGCACACACACGCACACACGCGCGCGCGCGCACACACACACACACACACACACATACAGTTCAAGCTACAAAATGTTACTAACTTTGTCATGCACCCTAATGTGATTGGAATAAAAGCAAAATGCAGTTTTAATTTTATGATTTTTTCCTGTTTTTCTTATATTTGTGTGTGTACATTCAAGTATGTTTTTGCATGCTATAATGTATAAGCGAAGGTCAGAGAACTGTGATCACAAATATAGACTACAGCATCTGAACTTTTTTGCATGAGTTTGAGAGATCTGAACTCATTTCCTAGTGTTTTCATGGAAAACATTTTACCCACTGAACCAACCCACAATACCTTTCCAATAATTCCATAGACCCTTCTTACACAGTGAAATATTTTGATGTGCAACAGCAAAATTTTATTACTTCTTATGTGGATTTGTTATCTTCCTTTCACACTGCTTTCTAGGAGGAGACCATCTTTTCCATGATTTTCAACACCGTAATTTTAACTGCAGTCATAGTCTCACAGATTACCCAACAATGAGTTTATGAGTCTTCTTCCACCTTCCTTATCTCAAAAATTATCATCAATACTGCACCATGTTTTAGTCAAAACTAAGATTTTCTTTCCCATTTGGTATTGTTGATTACTAAGTCTTTCTGTTTCCTGGGAAATAATCTTTGGTCCAATTCATCTTTTAGTACTTTTGAGTGTTCTTATCTCAGGTGCTTTCATCTTTCATTTCAATTACTTGGATGAAAGCTTCTTAAATTAGTCCCAGTGTCCACTCTTGGTGCCTTTTCACCTCTTCTTTACTTTGAAGGCAGTCTGGTAAGATGAAAATACAGGTCAGTTTATCCTCCTTCTACCCTTTCTTTAAACTAATAGCTCTTAGAATGTTTACAGATGCCCACAGTCCAAGGTTTTGAAAGGGCAAAGGTACGAGGATCAATCAGGTCCTCAATTTCAATGCCAGATTTGGCAACAAAGTGAAGCCATGTGTTTTGTTTGTTTGTTTGTTTGTTTGTTTGTTTTATATCAATACAATACCAGCACTTAGAACCAAGCCGAATCTCTCTGGCCCCTTTCTGCTTCTGATTCAGTCGAAAGCATCCATGCTAACTATTTGGTTTCAACTCAGATTCATTAAGTTAATTCTATTACAGGACACTGAAGTTCTTCTCTCAATCTGGAATTGGTGCCCTTATATGTAGTAAGGCACATCTATGCTTTACTGTCACCTCCATATGCTTTATTCCTAGATTAGTTATTACATACTATATATTTTTTTCTACCCACATTACATTCTATAAACCAAGCTCTCCTCTATGGTCCTGTTTCTCTGCATCCCTTTCTAGAGGAGTATTTTGATGAATATTGATCACCAGTTTCACAGGATCTAAAATCACTTAAGAGACAAACCTCTGAGAATGTTTGTGAGTAAATTGACCTACCCTAAGTTTGGACAGTGCTGTTCCATAGCTGGGTTCTGCATGAGACAAACTGAGCATGAACATTCGTCCTTCTCTGATCTCTGACTGTAGATGCAGTATTGACCAGCTGCCACACTTTCTATTGCTCTTTTCCCAGTATGATAGACTTCAAACCATGAGCCAACAACATAAACCCTTCATTCTGAGGATTATATTGATAGGTATTTTGTCTTGGAAAAAAAATAGAAGTAGCTAGTAAAATTCTTTTATTTCTAGGCCTAGACTGAGTACTTCTGGACCTCTTATTCCAGTTAGAAAACCATGCCTCTTTCTTTTTTGTCATTCATTGCTTCTGAGGCACATATTCTAAATTATAGCATCCATTATTTCTCTTTGAAGAAGTCTCCTATCTTTCTATACAATTTTTGCATATGTATGTGCATGATTTATATGTAGGAGTATGTGTGCCACAGTGCCAATGTGGAGGACAGAGGACAACTTTGTGGATTTGATTCATTCTTCACATCTTTATGTAAATTCTAGGGATGGAACTCAAGTTACCAGGCTAGTGTAGTAGCACATACTTTTTCCTGCTAAGCCATCTTTCCAACAACTGGCATAGAGTCACTCTTGCCTTTAGTTCTCCATTTATGACATTCTCTTCTTTCTTACCACTGAAGAGTGGAGCTGCACAAGGCTCAAATTTGAAAGGCTTCTAACCCACAACCACTACCGATTTGATTTCTCTATTTATTCTTTGTGTGTGCAAGTGCTTCTGTGTCCACATGTGCAGGTGCATTCACCTAGAGAGAACAAAGCATTGATTCAGTTCTTATTATTCAGCTTCTAGCCACCGTGTTTTTATTAGTCAAGTTTTCTCATGAGCCTGGAATTCACCAACTAGGCCAGGCTGGCTGGCTAGTGGACCCAAAGATCTACAAGTTTCTCCATATCCAAGGCTAGGATTACAAAACATGCCAAAAGTCTACTTTGTTAAAGGAGTCCTGGGGATCAAACTAAGGTCCTATTTCTTGCAAGAAAATCATTTACCAGGTTATCCAACTCCTTATTCTTTCCTTCCAATACAGAAACACAATTGAAGACTAAGCACCTCCTGTGCTATTATCTTATCCTTGCCCTCAAAAAAATATCATTAACTCAATTGCTTGTTTGATCATCCAATTGCACATCAAAAGTGTATGTGTCTCAATTTCAATTCTAGACTTACCTCTCCTATCTCCTATATTTTTCCAATTTAGTTTCTGGTACCATCATCTATCTGGTTGCCTATACAATTTAAAGGTATGTGTATTCATTCATTTCCCCTTGTTTTTTTCTAATCTATTGGTACATAATATCTTTTAAAAATCAATCCAAACACTGACTACTTCTCACTAAGGCCACAACAAGCCATTGTTGACTGTAACCATCACCCTTCATCTATTCAACTAAAATAATTTTCTGTATGTTTCCATTTCTACTTTGTTGTACAGAGTGGATTCATTAGCCATAGAAGTCTTCGGTATGAATAAAGCATGTCATGCAACACTATGGTATCTCACTCACAGCAAAATTCAAATGTCTGACTGATCCCCAAGTTGTATGTCTCTATTCATACCTTCCTCACCATGTTGTACAGCATTTCCACAGCTGACTGTACTCTATCCAAATCTGGTTCTAGAATTTCTCCTAAGGTCTGTATCGTTAAATGCTTGTTTACTAAACCATAATGTTTTCAGGACATAGTGAAGCCTTTAGGAGATGGAACCCTCTATCACTGAAGATGTTCTCTTAAAGGTAATGAGTCTCTGCCCCCTTCCTCTTTGCATCCTACCCACTGCAAGGTATATATATCTCCTTATCCATATGCTCCTTATTCATATGTTCCTATAATGATGCTACCCCAAAGGTAGCAATAGCAAAGTAACATGGTCCAAATCTCCTAAAACTATAAACCTCCTAAAACCATAAACCAAAATAAATCTTTCCTCTTTGATACTCTGTGACATGGTAAGAAGCTGAAAAGCACAAGAACAAACATTCCCATTTTAAGGCCTCTGGATCTGCTCTTTTACCTGTTGGATGTCCATTCCCTTTTCACTGAAACATCTTTTCAGTTATGTAGTTTACAGAGAACTTTCTCTTCTTCAAAGTAAATCTCTCTTCTACATATCACCCTTATCACAGTATTTCTTGTACTATGTTTCATGACATTTATCAATTGACCTTTTATTATGTAACTTTTTAAACTTATAGATTTACAGAAAAAAAAGATGCTTTTGAGCAGGAGTGTCAAATTTACAACCTGTAGATCACATGCATGTGTAGAGAGGTATGAATGAAGCCCAACACATTTGTACATGACAGACTTATGTTGCTATGTCAAAAGATCGAACATCATGGAAGACAGGGTAAAAAGAATGTTCTACAATTTTTATATCCACAAACGACACAGATGACTGGTTTCCTGTCTGTTGGACATGGAATAATTGTTGTACACATATATTCATAACAGCTGTGGTTACTTTCCCAAGTCCTACATAAGACTGATCCAGTTAAATTTCCTAGCGCAAAAAGAAGAGGGACAACTAAAGTCAAACCCTTATTTGAGGAATTATCGGTAGTTGATGTTTGCTGGGAGGAAAGTCACTTTTATATGGTGTTATAGCTGTAGGTCTATGGCTCATACTCCAGTGGATGGTTCCATGCCCATGTTCATATAAACTGTGATGACTTGACTTTGTGAATTATAAACTTGGAAAGAATATGAAATTGGAAGGGAGATGTGTTTGGAGGAGTGTTTACCACTCCTGTTGGTGTAGTGAACCTGAGAAAGTCTGGCTTAAAAATATAAGGCAGAATGAAGTCTCATGCAATAGCCAACTTTATTTAGATCATCAGACAATTTATATTCTGGGGATTAATAAGAATAAAGGATACAGTTACAAGGACATGCTGCGCACGGCAACAACATGTTTCTCCACAGAGAAATATGAATAACAACAGTTGGTATAAACTCACTCTTATTCCCTACACCTGATAGCAAAACAGAAGGAGCCCATGGTTTAAAAGAAATGAAGGTAACATGACTCCTGTTTTTCTGGAGTTTTTTCTCAAATATTCAGAATTTTCCTTGCACAATTTCATTCTTAGACTGTGCATCTCACTCCTTTTATTTTTTATAAGAAAGATATTTAGTGGTTTTGAATTTAGATGCTGTAGATATAACTAATTTTTATTTCTTACACAAGTATCCTAAAAGCAAGCAAATTATAATATCAGAGCAGTGATAATGTTGTATGTAATACTCTGTCACTAAGAACAGAGATCCAAACTATGTCTGGTAACATTAGCTACATTATGTTGACTAAGAAGATCTAGAGAATGGGTTGAAAAGATACCTTTGTTATTAGAAGTTCTAGTATCTTATAGAACATATGTTTATACTTGTTTTAATAGGAATACAGATGTTATAACGTTCTATGCATATGGGAGATGATCAAAACCCCAGGGAAAAATTAAATGTGGTCCCTTCTTCAGATGAATGAAAGAGGCTATTATAGTTCTAAGGTCCAGTCATAAGCACAGAGTCATTATATAGTCATTAGTAAAGTAACTTCTCCCTTGGTACATGAAGCCTTACCTTGGAGTCACATGGGCAGACTTGACCACTGATGATATGGTTGATATCACCTTTTGCCCTTTAGCTGGATGTTTTTTATGTTTCTGGTGACATCCACTGTTTTGTCCTCTGCCAGTATCCTTGATGGCATGGGGTTTGAAAAGCTGTAGAGGAATCCAAAATGTTTCAGTAGACCCATCTCCAATGATAAATGCATATCACCTGTATTTATTTTTTACGAAGTAAAATTCGGACAGATTAAATCATCAGCTTGCTTATTTCCTTCTGTAATAAAACAAAGGAGGTTAGAGTGTGCATGACTGTGAGCCTACTGATACAAATAATCCTACAATATAAGCAGAATCTAAAACAATATTTAAGGGTTTATGAATTACCTATAATTGATGAATCAAAAGAACCAGAGGCATAATTTGGGCTGAAGAGAAAGAAATATTAATAGATTGATGAATAGCTAGATCATGAATCCCTCCTTTGTTATTAGATGATCTGTCAATAAACAAAATATCTGCCTGTGAAATGGAAGAAGATTGTACAACTTTTGTAATCACAATTTTTTTGATTGTATAACAAAATGCCAAAGCTTTTCAACTGGATAATAATTACCTATGCTTTCACAGTACTATTTAAATAAAATTTGAAAATACATAGAGTTCTGTAAGGCTCTTTAAAACTGATTTAGAGTTAAGGTTGATATAGTACAGCAAGGACAAAACCCATACAATTGTTGACAGTAGGCCCCCTCTTGATTTACTAATTGAGCAAAAAGAACAGAGTTAGCTGTTAATATTTTTGAGAACTTAAGAAATAAATGAGTCCATTCCAAATGGATGTATAGCCTAATTTCTGTCCAGAATCCTGGGAGCAGATGTGGTTGATAGCCTGGTGACCTTTATACTATCTGTGTGGCTGTGACTATACGAGATCTTCCCCTAGACTCATCATGAGCTTGTTTTCTCCGCTAATCTATAGCACCTATCTATATGGAAAAAGTCACTTGTACTTTTCAAAGAGGTATTTTTTTTTAATCATGTCTTAAGATCTGTTGTATACATGGGGTTGAGTTAATTATCACCAGAAAACTTTTTTGTTGTTCTAAACTGAGCTGTGCTTAAATATGCCTAAAATTAACTACTCAGGGTCAAATTCTTGATGTGTGAACTGACACCTGCTACTGAGTTATGAAGAACTAAATTAGCTAAATTAGCAGGATTCACAAAGACTCTCACAATACCTAATTCCCGTTTTGCCTTCTGTGATGACATAGAGAAAGTCTGTCTTACAGCATACCAGACATTTAAAACTCCACAAACAAATTCTCAGTTGTCCTTAGATTCTGACCAATGCTACTGTGCAAAATATCTTTATAGGTCCTTGACTTTAAACTTCATATTCTAGAATTCAAGATAAATTAGGTCCAGCACAGTACAGTTCTCCAACCTGCCACTGGTTATATATTAGATACAATATTTGGTAAATAAATTGCACTTCTAACTCTGAAACCACTTCTCTTTTACCATTCTTGTATCTGTGATGGATCTTGTAGGTCCTTGAAGCACTATTCCTCAAGAGTCCTTTCACATATCTTCTTGGTCTTCATTACCTTTTTCCAAATTGGCTGAGTAATTAGATTGATTTTCAGTTCTTCCCAGATTTCAGTGCCTGGAAGTTTTCCCTTGGTGTTATGCAGTATGCATCAGTGACTTCTCTTTACCTGTTAGATATGTGATTTTGAAACACTGAAGAGAATGAGACACTCAGAAGCAAAACTGTGGACAGTCTTACAAAGATGTCAAGTGCTTAGATAAGAATCCCATTGCACATGTGTCCAACATTCCTCAATTCAGTTACAATTACCCTTTGGTTGTCGTGTCCTCTGGTTATTATCCAACTAATTATATTCTGTCAGCAATTGGATTTCAAGTACCCCAATTTGAGCAAGGTATTTCCTTTTACCACCTAGACTGTCCTCAAATTTGCAGTGTAGCTAAAGATGGCTTTGAACTTCTGATCCTCCTACGTCTATCTCCCAAGTCCTATGATTACAAGCATGTACCATAGGCCTGATTTATATGATGCTGTGGAACAACCCTAGGTTAATATGAATTCTAAGCTAGCATTCATTCCTACTAAATAATATGCATCCAAGCCCTGTAATATTTTCCCATTTCTTCTTTTATTAACTTTTTTATGAAACTACTTTCAAGTAATCAAAGTGTGATTTAGATAACTGCAAATGGTCAGTGTATAACATTATTATTTTTGTTGTGTCCATCAGTCACTGACACAGATATTATACTCTAGTTATTATTGGTGAGAAGTATGAGTGTTGGCTTGAACCTGACTCTCCAGGAGTTACTTTCCCATGCTCTGTTCCCACAGTGAGACAGCAAACGGTTAAGAAGCAGAATTGTTTAACAGCTACAGAAAGAAACATGCCTGGTTCTTTGTCTTAAATGAAAAAGTTTTGTCATCCTTAAAAACAAAACCATCATGAAACATGTGGCAAAATGTTAATGTATTTCTGATTATTTTAATTCAAAAGAAGGCTACAGCCTATAATTAAACATATTCAGCTAGATTTTTGTTGGAGACAAGCCCTGAGAAACTTCCGACCTTTTCTCTTTCCTCCCACCCTGCTGCACCTGGTTGACTAACATCCTGCTTGACAGTTGCAGAAATGTGCTAACTGTCTCAAAATAACCGCAAAGTGTTCCAGGCCCCGGGCCAAGAAGATTTTGTAACTTCCACCCTGCCCCTTCCTGAGTAAGAAGATTCTACAATGTGCTTTTCCACCCTGCCCCTTACTGAGTAATAAGGTTCTACAATATGCTTTTCTACCCTACCCCTCCCTGAGTATAAAGGATTCTACACTGTGCTCCTCCCTCGCCCCGCCCATATCTAAGGTTGGCCTTAAAAGCCTGCTCCCGTTCAATAAAATTTGACTCTTGACAAGTGCACATTTACTTGAGTACGTTCTTCTCTCTCACCCGTTTTTCTTTCAGGCCTGGTCCTCTTTGAAGACCCCACGAATTACTAGTCCCGCAGGCGGGTACAAGTGGCGCCCAACGTGGGGCTGAAGCACAGACCACTGTGGGATGGAGGTTTGCATGGATGGATCCGGATCGCTCAGAAAAGGCCGTGACGAACCAAAAGTAAGATTTGCTGCTCGCGAATCGTAAAGACGTACGTTCGTCGGGTAAGTCTTTCTCCATCCCATAAAAATGGGCCAACAGTTGCGCTCAGGGAGAGAGGAATTACAGTTAAGAAAAAGGACTTAATTAAGTTCTTTGTTTTTGTGTTGGACATTTGTCCATGGTTTGTTATTGATGGGCCAGAGATATGCCAAAAAGTGGGATCAGGTTGAAACCTGCCCTCTCAGGACCTTAGAGAAAGAGGTTGAGATAAAGATAATAATTGTCCCCCCATTATTACTGTTAATTCCCTAGCTTTCCCGTTTTTCCCAAAGAAGGCCCTGACCAATTAGACCCCTCAGAGGAGAGTGATTTGAAAGAAGAGGCTTCCAGGTACCATAACCCTGATTGGCTGCCTACACTTGGCAGTGCAAGCAAATGTTAAGAGTTAGTACAGGAAAAAGAACTGGTACCAAAAAGCCTCCTAAAGAAGAGATAGACCTCATCTCATTACAAAGTGATGATAAAACAGAGTCAGGGGAAGAAACTGCTAAGTCTCATAGCCTACTTCCTTTGCACCGCTTCCCTTCTGCCCAAAACAAAAAAGGCCCATAGGTGGGCTGGGGCAAAGGGCATGGATTGGAGCCGGAGCCGTAGCACGGTGAGCAGGAAGAACGGGGACTCTACTTGTCTCCTTCCCACTCCCCTACTGAGGGCCAGGCTTGCGGAGAACTGGGTGGATGAGAATGCCCAAACCCTCAGAGGCCTAAGACCTGCCTCTGCCAGCTGCAGAGCTTAGCAGGACTGCAATTTACTCCGTACCCTCCCACCGGCTTCAGCCAGTGTCAGCTTCAGCCAGCTCTCGAACAGAAACCAGAAAGATGGAGCCACTTCTAGTTTTAAAGATTAAATTGTGTTCACTGATAAATTCTGAATTTTTCTAGTTCGGACTTAAAATCATGGTTATGCTCTGTTTATATATTTAAATGTTTAAAAAGCAGGTACCGAGGTTGTTTTTTGTCTTTGTCTTTGTGTTTTGTTTTTGTGTGCGGCCGTAAGTGTCTAAATGTTTCTGTGCAATGTTTGTGCGTGTAGTACTTTCTGTTCTCTGTTCTTAAAATTCCTCAGAGCTCAAGGTGCCTGTATCTGGGTAGCAAGACGTGATCGAGGTGGTCACAGCTGCCGAACTTCAGGGGGACACCCCTAACTTCATCAGTATTTTCAATAAATTTGGCCAGCTGGCTAATTTTTTTTTGTCTTAATGTCTCTGTGCAGTATTTGCTTGTGTCTACCTTCTGTTTTATGTTCTACTTTATCATGTGGGTTATAATTTAACCGCCATCTTGGTATGTGTTAAAAATAATTCTCATTTCCTTCTAGGTTAAAACAATGAGTTATTTTAAATTGGCATTGGTTTTGAAAATTACGTTGTTTACATTGGTAAATTCTGGTTTTAAAATCTGGTTTTGTTAGGATTATGGTTATGCCTTGTGACTTCTCTCCTACAAAAGGGCTACCTTGTTTTGATATTGCAGAAACGGGTTTTAAAAAAAATGTTTAAATGTTTAAGGCTATAAAATGTTTAAAATTTACCAGGCATTTGGGTATGACAATGATTTGGGGTATTTATTTTATCAATTTTACTAAATGAAACCTTGCCGTATTGTTTGTGCTAACTGAGAAAATCGCAGTTTTTAAACTGTATCTTGTGGAGAGCTGTTTGTTTGTTAAGCTGCTTTGTTTATAGAAAAAATTGGAAGTTTCAGAAATTTTTGTAATAATGTCACTTGTTTTTGCTTTGCCTTTAAAAAGCAAATCGTAGATGCTGGGCTCCAGCAGGATCATGTTAGGATGGAAACGATTTTGATGAGAGTTTTTGTGTTGTCTGAAAAGCAAGAGAGAGAGAGCAAGAAAGTAAGAATGTCTAGTTAAGCCAGAAAAAGGAAGCTAGGAACCTGAAGGTATATAGGATGTTGCAGAAGGTTAGTGGATGTATTATTAAAAAGCCAGAGAGTTAATATGATTTGAGAAAGAACTGTAAAATATGTTGTTCTTCATTTGAAAAGGTTGGAGATTTTTCAATGCAAAATGTTTGCTTGTAGTTTTTTAAAGGGAAAAAGGAACTGCAGTTCCATGTTAGTCCAGGGTTATGCAGGGTTATTTTCAAATCATTGTTAACCATTATATAAAATATATGTCTGGCTGCCAGTGCCTAAATAAATAAATTAATGCAGTTTCTTTCTGGCCTATAGATTTGATATGGCCAAAATATTCTATTTTTGCTGAGGGCTACAAGCTGAGTTTAGTTCTCTGTTTAATGCTAAATGAGACTTTTGTCCTTTAATTTTTTTGCTATTGTCTTAATGCAAAATAGAAGAATTAATAAGATTTGCTAGCGCCTTTATAAACTATGTCTGATTAAAAATTTTGCTTTGATTTTTGTTTAAAAAGAGCAGATATAAAGTTATGCTAAAGATTATAGTTAAGTATAAGATTGAGCCTTACCTAGTCTCTTTGGTTAAGTTGTTGTTCTATTAAAAAAAAAAAAGGTTAAATCTAAAATGGGTAACCATAAAATCTGACTATATAGATTTACTTAAAATTTGGTTATAAACATGCATCAAAAAAATATACCAAAATTAAAAATTATGGCATCCTGTTTTATAGGATGCAGTTTAGAGCAGATGATAAAGATAAACAAAAAGTAACTCAAATATGCTGGCCTTCAGGCTTGTCAGAAATATAATAAATATAGCATTTTAACATATGTAAGCTTATTATGACAAAGTCCAACCTGTTGGTGCATCTTTTCAATTGTCTAGCACATCTGTGCAAATAACAGAGTTACCTGCAGTATTGGCTGTGTTTTAAAGTTTTAATAAACAGTCTTTAAACATTTTCACAGATAGTGCCTATGTAGCTTAGTCTTTGCCTAGGTTAGGGATTGCAAATTAAATTTAGACATCTCCTGCTAAAATTATTTTTACAAATTCAAAATTTGATACAAAAAAACACTTTTCCTTTTACATTGGACATTCACAAGCTCATTCTAACCTTCCAGTACCTTTAACTAAGGTAATTATAAAGCTGACTTGTTTAAACAATGTCCTCCTTGTGTTGTCCTTTTGCCTACTTCCCATCTTGGGGTCAATCCCTGTGGCCTTGTACCTAATGTTATTTGGCAAGTGGATGTTACACATATTCCTAAATTTGGTAATTTCAAATATGTTCATGTTTTTGTTGACACTTATAGTGGGTTTATATTTTCCACACTCCAAACTGATAAAGCTGGAAAAATGTTATTGCTCATACGCTGTCAGCAATTGCTATATTAAAACTTTCAACACAACTTAAAACAGATAATGCCCCTGGCTATGTTAAAAATATATTTTCAAAATTTTAAGAGTGGGCCCCAGAGACATAAGCCTCAGGTTGTTAGGGGATGAGACACAGGGAAGTTCAGGGGTTGCCATCCTGGCTACTCATAATTGAATGAGGGATTAGGTAGCTGACTTTCAGGTCTGGTCAGTCCTGGCCAGACACCTGAGGAATATCTGATCTTTAATTCACGTTCAGAATCTCCTGCTAGTGGGGATGTGGCTACAGCCAAAGATGGAAGAGCAATTAGCTTCAACCTGTGTCTTCTCTGAGGAGCAAGCCTGAGACAAGGTCAGAGGCTAAATCCTCCTCTCCCTCAGGGCTTCCTAAGTAACTCTTCTGATGAACTTTCCAAATTACCATTATTAACACATCTTGGTGAGCCATCCTGTGATTTCTACTCACTTAGTAACCCTGCCAAAGACAATTACATTCCTTCTGCTTCTGCCCTTCAATGAAGAGGCCATACATCAAATTAACGCCACTGATTTTCAGGAATGCTGGATGTGTTACTCACCACGGCCACCCTTCTACGAGGGCATAGCCTTACCCTTAGAAGTAATTACAACTAATAATTCTAATGCCTTACAGTGGCAGCACCCAGAGGGAGTCAGCCTTACAGTCACACAGGTGTCCGGAATTGGAACGTGCCTATTGGGACCTTCTATGCTTCCCCCGGTGGCTTTACAAGAAATTTGCAATATAACTCTTGTAAATTCAAGCTTTATATATATTGTTGCACCTAATGGCACTTATTTTGCCTGCTCCACTGGTCTTACTACTAATCTTGTAAGCTCCAACTTTTTAGCCCATAGAGATTACTGCATCCTTGTACTGCTTTTCCCAAGGCTGACTATACATTATAAGGATGAGTTCCTTCGGTTTTGGGAAAAAGGGGTACGTCCATCTCGAGTTAAACGTGAGCCCTTAACTGCCATTACTCTAACTGTAATTCTAGGGCTTGGAGCCGCTGGAGCTGGTACAGGCATAGCTTCCCTAATTACAATTTAATCAACTCTCCCTAGCAGTGGACAAAGACCTACAAGATTTGCAAAAAGGCTTACAGGACCTAAAAGATTCTATGATGTCCTTATCTGAGGTAGTTTTACAAAACAGGCGCGGTCTAGATTTGGTTTTTCTCCAGGAAGGCGGACTCTGCGCTGCACTCAAGGAAGAATGCTGCTTTTACACTGACAAAACAGGTTTAGTGCAAAGCAGTATCAATAAGGTTCGCTCCAGTTTGGAGGAACGAAAATGGAACAGAGAGAAACAAGAGTCCTGGTATCAAAATTGGTTTCCCACATCCCCATGTCTAACCACTTTGCTTCCCAGTCTGCTAGGACCTTTTGTAGGTATCCTTTTGATTCTCTCTTTTGGCCCCTGGGCCTTTAATCAATTGACAAGCTTTGTTAAGAATCAGGTGGATTCTGCAATCAAGCTGGTGGGAGTCCATTACCATCGCCTCGCCATGGAAGAGGAGTCTACCGTTGACCTGCCAAAGGACCAAAACAACCCCTCATCTCGACCCTTAGACTTCACCTCCCTACAAAAATCAACCCGGGGGTGGAAATTCTGGTCCCGCCCCTCCAAATAATAACTCAGGTTTCCGTGACCCCTCATATACTATTTGGCTACTAAACATATTCCTTCCAGGATCCTTATGGAGCTTTGGTGGTCTTATTGAGAGCAAGATGTGTTACATTTCCACAAAGTGAGTGGTCTGGTAAGTCAGAGACAGAATGGGTGGATAAGTCTCGGCCCGCCTAAGACAGGCCGACCTTGCCAGGAGGAGGCCGATCCAATGATGGGTAAGGGTCCAGTACTGCCCTTCTAACAGGCTCAGACCCAGTTTGTGCCCCTCGTACTGTGGTCAATCTAAATGGCCTTGTCAAGACCAATGGCCTAAGAGTGACATCGCTTGACCTACTCTGGGGAACACTTGCCTCTCTGGTGACGGTTTGCTCCTTTGGATCCAAAATCTTACTCTTAAACAAAAATAATTGGCTGCCAAAATGAGCCCTTCTTTGGGACACCATTAGCAGGTCACAGTAACCTCCCTATCCCTGTTCTTGTATACAGAGAAGGGAGAGATGTTGGAGACAAGCCCTGAGAAACTTCCGACCTTTTCTCTTTCCCCCCACCCTGCTGCACCTGGTTGACTAACATCCTGCTTGACAATTGCAGAAATGTGCTAACTGTATCAAAATAACCGCAAAGTGTTCCAAGTCCCGGTCCAAGAAGATTTTGTAACTTCCACCCTGCCCCTTCCTGAGTAAAGAGATTCTACAGTGTGCTTTTCCACCCTGCCCCTTCCTGAGTAAGAAGATTCTACAATATGCTTTTCTACCCTACCCCTCCCTGAGTATAAAGGATTCTACACTGTGCTCCTCCCTCGCCCCGCTCATATCTAAGGTTGGCCTTAAAAGCCTGCTCCGGTTCAATAAAATTTGACTCTTGACAAGTGCACATTTGCTTGAGTCTGTTCTTCTCTCTCACCCGTTTTTCTTTCAGGCCTGGTCCTCTTCGAAGACCCCACGAATTACTAGTCCCGCAGGCAGGTACAGATTTTGGCATTTTGCTTAAGAACAAACAAGAGAAGGTAGGTAAGGGATTAGAGTTCTATCTACAGATTATGAGGGAAGGATATAAGCATGCTGACAAAAAGGCCTGTACAGAAATCTCAGGAAGGTGTTTGTTCTTCCCTAGCTTCAGGGAGACTTTTGTGGGTTAGATTCCTAGCTGAAAGCTTCCCAAAGTCATAAAATTGAAGACAGCAATATTTTGCAAATGCAGGCCGTGTGTGTGTGTATGTGTGTGTATCAATCCCAAGAATATTACAATTACTAAAATGCACTTTCAATCAGAATAAAATTTTAAAAAATTCACTCACTAAAATGATTTTTTTTTTATTAGAGCCCTTTTGTTTGGAGAAGTCATTTGATACATGGAGAATTGTTACTGGAATTGTAACATTGGCTTAAAGATGGGTCGCACACCTACTCAGCCTCCAACTAATTTAAAAAAATGGGTGTAGACACTGATTCATTAAGGGCTTCCTGCTGAAATCAGTTCAATGTCAATTCCTCTCTTCTCCATGGTTACAAGCTTCTCCTCAAGCATCAAATATCATAGATTGTATCAGATTATTGAAGAAAATAATTTTAAGGACTATGGAGATGGTTTTGTTGTTAAAAAAATACCTTGCAAGCATAAGCACCTGAGCTGAATCACCTGTACCTAAACAAAAAAACCTCCTGTGTTATCAGATACTTGTAATCTCAGTGCTAAGGTAATGGAACCATGTCCTTCATTGGGATTTGCAGGCCAAGTAGCATTGTCTACATGCCGAGCTGCAGGCCAATGAAAGAACCTCTCTTAGGAAACAAATGTCTTGGTATACAACACCTGATGTTGACCTCTTTCCTCCACATGCACATGTAAAGACATGTGTGCCTAACACTTCACACACAAAATGTAATATGACCATTCTAGGTCATATGTTATGGCAGAGATTCAGGACGTATACTACATTACATGAGTGGATGTCTTAATTTGCTTTCTGTTGCTATGAAAAACAACCATTATCTAAGCAACTTGACTAGAAGATTTGTCTTATGCACTCCAATCACAATCCACCATTAAGGAAAGCCAAGGTAGGAACAGAGTAGGAGCCTGGAGGCAGGAGCTTAAACAGAGACGATGAAAAAATGCTGTTTACTGGCTTGCTTAGCCTGCTTTCTTACATATTCAGGACCATATAACTAAGGATAGCAATCTAGGCACTGACACGTCACTCATTTTTCAAGTCAATGTCCCATAGACATGCCCACAAGCCAATCTGATCCGGGCATTTTCTTAGTTGAGAGGTTCCTCTTTCCAGATGACTCTAGCTTATGTTAAGTTGACAAAACAAAGCACAAAAAAACCCCCACAAAATAACAACAACAAAGATTCTCTAACCAAGACAATATCTCTAGTAGAATAAACACCAGTGCTAGGTTCCTTCTAAATGAAGAGATGTAAATATCCAAATGTAAAGGCCTTAAAGATTTTTAATTAGTAGTATTTTAACAACAACAACAACAAATCAAACATCATCATCTTTGGTGGAAAGCATGCAAAACAGCAGTAACTACATGGAGACATGACAGAAATCTGTGTCTCACACTAAAAATCTGTGAAACTGGCAATTTCTTGGCTTCTCTCCTCATTGTGATGCCACAAAAATGAAATGACATTTTCAATCTTTTTTTAATTCTAAAAAAATCCCTCTTTTTTTCTCATATCACATGGTTATGAGTTCTGTATTAATCAAAAGTTTTCTAGAGAAAAAGAACCCATAGAATGAATATGTGATAGGGTATTTTTTTTCTCTTCCATTTGTTTATTTAATCACTTTACAGCCTGATCTCACCCCCTGCCACTTCTCCACTTAGTCCCACCTTTATACCCCTTCTCCTCATTCCCCCTTTTCCTTCTCAGAGAATGTGAAGCCCCAAGGGGTACCAACCCACCCTGGCACCACAAGTCACAGCAGGACTCAGGGGATTCTCTCCCACTGAGGTCAGACAAGGCAGCTCAGCTAGGGAAAAGGAATTCAGGAACCAGTAGGGGAAAATTTTAATATTGCCTTACATGGTCTCATCTGGATAGTCCCCAGAGGGGCTGATTCAAACGAAGAGTCACTAAGGCTGCATGTCTCTGCAGTCCTAATTCAGTGCTGAAGATCTGGAATATCCTGAACTGCTGCAGGATCAGTGTGCATTTGAAGCTCAAAGATGTTGTTTATATGAAAGAGAAAGAATGAGGCAGAGTCAAGAACTACTTCCAAGCAAGAATAAAGGCATACAGTCAAAAGAGCAAATTTTCCTTCTATCTCATGTCCATCTGAAATGGCACCAAGTGTCATCCACACTTAGGGTGGGTTTTCTCACTTGGTAGATTATTTAATCTACCAAGAAAACACCTCGAGGGAGACTCCAGCAAGTTTCCATTTAGTTGATGCCGTATCCAATCATGTTGACTCCAATATTGACCTTCACACATATGTTGTCTTAATCGGTTTCCATGTTGCCAGTGCTGGAGAAGATCTTCCTAAAACACTTCCCAAATTATTTCTACCACAACCTAATGGAGGAAAACCATTTTTTTTGTAAGTTGGTTCCCACATGATACCAAAAAATAAATCCTTATTGATATCATTAGCAGTGCATTTTAGTGTGTTTTTTTCCATCTTTTTTTATTCTATAACATTATAAAACACATTAATGGAGAAGAAATGGCTCAGGTGGTAAAATACTTGCCATCCAAGCATGAGGACTACAGTCCAATCCCCAGAACCTATGTGAACAACAACAACAACAAAAAAAGAAAAAAAAAAAAAAAAAAAAAAAAAGAAAGAAAGAAACAGGGATGATGCTGTCTTTAATCTCCACATGGGGAGGGGAGATGCACGACGAACAAGGTATAGCACTATATGAATGAGTTCCTGATGAAAGTGAGAGATCCTGTACCACAAAACATATTAGAAACATTCTAAGGTACATCACAGGTTAACACCAGCTTCCATATGTACACAAAAAAATGCTCAAAAGAAAACATACACACAATCAGACACAGAAATACACATATATACATACACAGTACAAAAAGAAAGCGTACTGATGTAGGTATCTGATTGGACTTCATGAGCCCAGTGTTGAAACCACTGTGTGTAACTCCCAACTCTAACAGAAATGTCCTCTTGAATATTCCTGCCTTCAATGTGTGAGATACAGAGAAAGTCCTTATCGAGGCTTAAATGATCTGGTCTTTGCCTTCTTCCATGTTCATCTCCCACCTTTTCCAATGCAATGGCTTTTAGTCCTTCATTCTCTGCCTGTTTGCAGTTTCCGACTCTGGCTATCCAATGCCTTTGTGTGGTCTGCCCCTTCTCTTTTCTATGAGGCCTCAGTCTGTTACTTGTAGTTTTGGATAGTCCAGGGAGTGCCACCACATCTTACCAGAGGAAATGTGTTCCATTCTTGTAGTTCTCAGTCTCATTAATAAAAGAAATTAAAACCATGGGTAAAGTTGTTGTATAATAAAATTAAACCAGGTAGGAATGCTATTTGTGACTTTTCTGGACACTGAGATGGATGTGATTTTGGTTAGACGCATTCAGAATTCTGTGCCTATGAACTGTGGAAAGCAAAGGAATTTTACTCTCTGTTTTGAGATGGGCATGCCTGGGAACATTTGAAAAAATAGACCTAAAGAACATGAAAGCTATCACTCCTCCCTTCCTTTCTTAAGAGAAAAGAACGGAGAATCTAGGAATGAGAATGCCTGTAAGTTGCCTTCTGTTTCCACATCAGAGCTGATGATTGGGGGATAAGGCCCAGCTGCCACTCACCTGTCAACAGCAGTGCAGCCTCATGGGTTAAAGCTTGCTGATGTGCTTCTGCTCTGTCAGCAAACCACTCAGCCACTCCTCAGAACCATGGGAGGGGAATAAAAGGAGTGAGTATGAATGAGGAAAAAAAAAGAGTGAAAGTGATGGATTCCCTATGCCACCTCATCTCTGTTCCATTACTGCTTTTAAAAATACATACAGGGGCTGGATCCCCAGGGCTTAATAGCCAGCCAGTCTAGCTTATTTAAAAATGCGCACAGAGAAGTTACGTCCTCAGGGTTTACTTGTCAGATGTCTACTGAATTTGGAGAATTCCAGGGCACTGAAGGACCCTTTCTCAGAAAGCAAGGTGGACGATGTTTGAGAAATCACAGGCAAGGGATTGTCCTCTGTCTTCCACACAAATACACTTCTATGTATGTTGGTAGACTACTGGATGCACACACACACACACACACACTACATAATGCTCTCTAGATAATAACTTTAAATGTACAGAGTCATACCAATATGTTTCAAATATAGCAGAAGTGTTACAGCATCCAGAGTCACTCTTACAGGTTGCTCTTTGGTACCAGTCATAGCACTCTCATGCATTCCACCTTTGAATTTCCAGTGTCTGAAAGGACTAAGTCTTGTGTACGTGAATCTGTGTGTGTGTGTGTGTGTGTGTGTGTATGTGTGTCTATGTGTGCACGTGTTTATCTCTGTGTGTGTCTATGTGCAGGTATTCATTGGACAATGGAGATAAATCACAGATGTTATTCTTCCAGTACTTTCCATTTTGTCTTTTAGGGGAATCTTTCACTGAGCAGTGGCTCACAGAGTAATCTAGCCTGGCTGTCTAACAAGCAAAAGGGATCTGTCTATATTTACTCTCCCAATTCTGGGACTACAACTGCTTAGTGCCAGGTACAGCTTTGCTTGTATGGGTTCTGGAGATTGAATTCAGGGATTTGAGATGTTACCCTGGCCCTGATTTCTCTTTATTAATGAAAAGTCAGTTTGTGTCTAACTTTAGAGGTTGTAGGCTATCTCTTCCCAGAACTCACCCAATCCCGAGGAGATTCTATCATCTACCTGGTAATGGAGCCTTACAGCCTTGAAATTATTTTTCCCATCACACATGCTCTAGCAGAAACAGTGAGGTGTATAAAATCATAGTGTGAATTGTGCTTGAGAGAAATGCATAGTAGAATAAAACACGGGCTAAAGAAATAGCTCAGTATTTAAGAGCACATACTACTTTTGTAGAAAACTCATGTCAGATAATTTACAACCATCTATAACTCAGGCTTTTTGTTATCCAGTACTTTCTTTTGGTCTCTGTGTGAACCTGTACTCATGGACACATACCAACAAATAGACTGCGCATATACACATAATTAAAAATTAAATCTTCAAATATGAAAGAAATAACAGGAACATGATCTGAGACATAATCTCATTCCTCAGCAAGGAAAGATTGCATGTAAGAAAGTCAAGAAGCACTAGAATACTCCAGAGGCAAAGAAAAAGACATGACCACAATCCAGAGGTATATAATAGAGAACAAAAGAGAATTCAGAATGTATTGAACTTCTTCTGTGTTCTGGGCATGAAGACATGAATCATGAAATATATAAGAAAACATCCAGATTCAAAATGCCTCATATTACTGAAAAAATGATCAAATTCATAATCAGCAAAAGAAACCAAATGAGACTGAATTCATAGACGGAAATAAAGCATTGACAGAACCCCAAATTTCAGGAGCAACTTATTTTTTGAGCTCTGAGACATGTGAATAACTGTGATATGGTTCAAATGTGAAATGGCCACCATAGGCTTGCTGCCAGAAGTATGCATGGACTGGTTACTTCAGTGTAAAAGTGAGAAACCTTTCTTTAAGGACAAAATAGCCAAACAAAATAACAAAAATTAATGATAAGTATGGCTCCTCAGTTAGGAAACCAAAGTTTTTCTTCTGTTCTCCACAGTCATTCATGAACTTCCTAACACATAACTACACAGAGAGAGAGAGAGAGGAAGAGAGAGAGAGAGAGAGAGATAACTAACACCAGCATAATTTTATAAGAGTTTTCCTATGGGAAAAAGAATAATATAACAGAGAAAGTGTGGAGCACATCCTGGAAGGCTTTAAATGTCAGGCAGAAGTGCTAGGAGCTTTAAGAACTAGAGTGTCACAAGGAGATTTAGAACAGCCTATTTCTGTGCAATCAGTCTAACTGCATTAAGCAGGGTCACCCCCAAAAAATGTTGTAGCCTTCAAATGCACATGTTTCTAACATTTCCAAAGTTTGCACTGGTTTGCTTTGTGAGGCTTATTTCCTGATTGCACACCATGGCCAAGTGTGTTGGCAACGTATTTCTATTTTTATATCCCTTCTGCCATCACCACAGGATTTCTGGATGAAAGAGAGGTAAACACATATGTTTAGTCAAGCTCCATGATCCATAAACTGTGCATTTTTATATAATTTAGGCTACTCTTTTCTCTGTACATTACTTTAGTGTTTCACATTTTAATATAGAATTTCCTGTTATTTTTTCAATCTCCATAAATATCATTTATAGCTATGTGTTGTTTCACAGTATCCTCATCATCTAATATACTGCATTTCTCATGAAATATCAAAGATATGTCCTAAGCATATCTGTCTATCTATCATCATCCTACTTATTTGTTTTTGTTTATAATGCTGAAACTCATGGACAAACATTGCAGAATATAACCATCATAAGACCTCATCTCAATAAATGATCAATTTTAGAAAAAAGAAAAGGGTAAAAATTAACAAGACTAATACATAAATTATTATTTTATCTTTATGTGTATGTACATATGTATGCATGTATGTGTATGTATATGTATGTATGTACACTTGTGTATGTACCTCCATGTTTGAATTCGTGCATGCATGTGCACATATGTCATGGTGCACATGTGGAAGTCAGCAGGCAACCTCAGTTGAAAGAAAGGTAAACATATATGTGTGGTCAAGCTTGCCTTCCAACTTGTTTAAGGCAGGCTCTCTTTTGGTTCATCATTGAGTATGGCAGATTCCCAGGCCCACAACCTTCCAAGGACTCTCCTGTTGGTTCTCATCTCCCTGCAGGGGCACTTGCACCATAGATGTAGGATACTGTGTCCAGTTTTATGGGGCCTCTGGTCTCATGTCTTCAAGCTTATACAGAGCTATTCAGCCACTATCATCACCCTTCCCCTGATATTTACAAAGGTTTGAAATTTTATTTACAAATTAGAGGTGTATGGTCACAGAAGGGCATTGGGTAGAGATTAGAATCACCTCTTCTCCTGGAAAACATCATGGAACAAAGAGATGTCTGCCCTTTGGAAAAATACCTAAGAAGTCTGATGAATGCCACAAATTTGGAGAGAGCCAAGTGGAAGGTAGAAGAAAACGACACCAGTACTGGAAAACAGCTAAGTGGATAGCATCTTCTGTACAAACATGCAGACCTGGGTTCTGATCCACAACAACCATGTAAACAGGTCTGTCTGGAAGTGTAGTTCCAGCAATGGAGAGTTGGAAGTAGAAGGATCTCCAAATCTCAATGGCCAAGCAGTCTAGCTGATTGGTGACTTTCAGGTTCAATGAGAAACCACATTTCAAAAAAATGAAGTTACAAAGTGAATGAGGAAGGCACCCCACCTGATTTTGACCTCTGGCCTCCACATACACATAGATAAACACACACACATGAACCTGCATGTACATGTTTTCACACCACACATAAACACAAAGAGAAGCACTCAAGAGACATTTTATTTTTTTCTCCTTATTGCCAGAGCTTTATGATAGACTGAGAAAATGAAGCAGAAGCCAGGTGATAGTAATATAATATCTGTTCACACATACGAACATTTATGCACCATTTTACAAGATGTATGGCAAATCTTAGAAGGATGAAGTCAAGATAGTCCAAGTTCTGTGTACAGTATGGAGGGAGTTTCACTCTTCCAAAACTCATGTCAAAATTTGGCCTCTGTGATGATTCACCTTGACTTTCAACTTGATGGGATTTCTAGTCACGATGGAAAAAAAATCTCTGAGCTAAGCTCATTTGTGGGGGAATTTCTAGATTAGGCAAAGGAGATTGGAAGAACTTCCTAAATGGGGGTGGTAGTATTCCATTGGTTTGTCTCTTGAAGTACAGAAAAAGGAGAAAGTGACTTGAAAATCGTCATTATGATTCTTGCTGCAGTGTGTTCCCACCATGATAAACTGTATACCCTGGAACTGTGAGTCAGAATAAACATTTCCCCCCACCAAACTGTGTCCTCTCAGATGTTTGGCACAGCAATGATGAAGGTAAACAAAACAATACTCTGAAGGGGTTTTAAGGAGCAACTAATACCATTCTCATAACAAAAAAAAAAAATGCCATTTTCAAACAGCAGGGTAGATCATTAAAAGACTCATTAGCAAAGAGACTCCAACTTCTGATTTCTATTGGCTTTCTTCAATGTGTTTTCACTTGCCCTTTAGTTTTCAACTATGATTTGAAGCATCATGGGGCTCCCAACCAAAAGCTGAGTAAATGCCAATGTCACATGTGAGCTAAAAGAAACATCTGGCATTTGTTTCCTGCATGCTTATGTGAGTGTGAACCCATGTGCATATGCATGTTCACTTATGTATAGGTGCACCTGCTTGTATAAGGGGGAGCTTCAAGGCATGGAAGCCAGAGGCTAATATCCAGTCTCTTTGATCTCTCTCCACCCATTAACTTAGGCTGGATTTTTCACTGAATACAAAACTTGTCCCAGGAATCCTATCTCTACTTGCAGAGAAGATGTCACAATGTACGTGTTCTACATGGGTGCTGAAGAGCTAACCTTTGTTCATTGCATTTCTACAGTAACTGCTTTAACTATTGAACAATCGCCACATTCCTTAAACCTCTATCCTATGTGTTAAAGAAGTTTGGGGTGTTCTGTCATAGCAACAGAAAGTATACTTTAACAATCCCCAGCAAGTGCTGCATACAGTTGCAGCCACCATCCCCCATTCTGTCTTCACTCAGGGTACCAGTGAATTCATAGATACAAGATGGTAAAATGAGGTAATTATCGAAGCTGAGAGTGCAAGCTGGATGGGATGGTATTTCAGAGCTTTCAGGACATAAACTGCTCATCTGAAATATTAATGAAATTCTAAGAAACTGTACAAACAATACAGAAAAAAAGCTGAAGAAACTGAACATTAAATACAAAACTAAGTGAGAAATCTAATCTAGATAAAAAACGAAAGGAAAGTTCCAGTTAGGAGGTAAATGATTTCTCTAAATGTATGATTAAATATAATAATGTGCAAAATACTAAATAATTGATGAAATATATACTATCTCCATGTCTGGTATTTCTAATTTCCTCATTAGCCACAGTAAACTGCTCATAAAGTTATACTAGTAAGAGCTCTGGATGAAGCCCAGAGAGTTAAAAAAATGGAAGAAATGCTTCAAAAACAACACACAAAATGGAGCTGAGGAGGTGGCTCAGTGGGTAAATGCATTGCTCCATTGTTCCATAAGCTCCGAGAAAATTTAAATATCACTTTGATTATGGTGGCACGTGCTTGTAACCTCGATAATGACCAACCCAAACAGTCATTTCCTGAAAGCCTGCTGTCCACGCAGCACAGTGAGGCCTGAGAGGTTCAAGTTCACAGAACGACCCAGTCTCAAGGAAACAGGCTGAGCGCTGTAGAGTCAGATAACTGATATCTTTCTCTCACATGCATAAGAATTATGTATATACCTTATTGCACTCACACATATAAAGTAAATATATCTTGACCATATATACTAGTGATTAAGCTGCTCCCCAGTAATTGCCAAATGATTCATTGCTTTGTTACCAAATGTGGGGATTTCCTATGAGTAACTTTTTTTTTTTAACTAAAGAGCCTTTCCTGTGAGTTTCTTTAGTGATTAACACCTTGAAACTTTTACCTTCCTAAACTCATAATGGCTTGTGACTACAAATGATGAGCTATTTTTCAGCCTCCAGTAAGGTATTATCAATAATAAGGCTGACTTTGTCAATAGAGCTCCTTTATAGTTTTATTATAGAATTTAAGATGAACCTTATGAAATAGACTAATTTTCTATATAGAATCAAGAAGTATTAAGGCAAAGTACATTGGTAATGATTAAATAAACAGCCTAGATCAAACATGAAACATGAATCTACATCTGCCTCAGTCTTAAATCTACATTTTAAATAATTGTGTCTGTATGTCTAGCCCCCCCCCCCCGGGTATGTGTGTACATGAACACATGTACAAGTTCAGGAGTCAAAAGTGGTTGTTGATCCTCAGGAACTATTTACCTTGTTTCCCAGTATGGGGGTGCCTCATTAGCCTGAGCTCACCACTTAAGCTATCTCACTGTCCAATGAGCATCTGCCTCCTGAGCACTGGAGAAACAGTGCAGACCAGCATGCTCAAATTTAATATGGATTCTGTAGATTAAACGCACGTCTTCATGCTTACATGGGAAACATCAGCCAACTGCTTCATCACCCTTCAACACTAACAAATCAAACTTTTTGTTTTGTTTTTTTGTTTTTGTTTTTGTCATCAGGTAACACACAGATTTGTTATAATGTAGAATTTTCAAAAAAAAGATGATTGCAAACAGGCAATTAGTGTTATCCAATGGAGATTATATATGTAACTCTCAACACAACAAGTGGGGAAACTGAGCCTGTGCCCAAATCATGTAAAGTAAGCACAAGTAAGCACAAAAACACCTGAACAGGTCCTGTGGGTGTTTTCATCACTGTGATGGATGTTTGAAACAGACAAGGTAGAAGAAGAAAGGTGTGTCTAGAGAGATGGCTACACAGGTAAGCCATTTACCCACAAGCATGATGATCAGAATTTAGGTCAGAAAAACACACATGAAAAGCTGGGCATGTGTGTTGGCCACAGGAAATCCCAGACTTGGGAGGCAGGAACAGGAGAACCCTGGAACAAGTTGCCCAACCTTTTAGTGGAATCTGCAAGCTTGGGGTTTGGTGACACACCCTGGTATGTATGTGTATATATATATATATATATATATATATATATATATATATATATCACACAAAAATACACACGGATCAATAGTTTACACAAACACATGGATCAGTAGTCAAGTCTTACACCAAAAGGATAAAAGACTCATGGCTCATGGTTTCAGAGTTTGCAGTCTAAAGTCTGTTGTTGACATTTTGGTTTATTATACGAAAACATGTTTTTGTTAAAATTCCAAGTTGGAGGTTTTAGTTTGTCCACACCTGTGAAGTGTCTTCTGTGGAACATCTTTGCCAGGTAGAATTAGTTGAATTCTGAAGTCTTTGAGGGGTATAAATAAGACAGCCCAAATGAAGAAGGCACAGCTGCTTAAAGGAGGACTGCTTACTGCTAGTTCATCCTGCTGCTGCATTTGCTGTTTGCTGATTTGCTGGTTACCTGTACATCTGTATTTCTGGATGACTGATACTGGTATTGGCTCCAAAAGAATCTCATGACCTTACACAGAAGGGCATAGCAGAGAGGACTCCACTCCTTGTCCCCACTAACCTTTCCCTCCTACCTGGTGTTCAAGGATTGAAAATGAAGTAGAAGTGTGTAATAACACTAAAGTAGGTTTGTTAAAAAGTCGAATGGCAGAGAAACACTTAAAAAAATGCTCAAACTCATTAGCCATTAGGGAAATGCAAATCAAAACGACCCTAAGATTTCACCTTATACCTATCAGAATGGCTAAGATCAAAAATTCAAGAGACAATACATGCTGGAGAGTTTGTGGAGAAAGGGGAACCCTCCTCCACTGCTGGTGGGAATATAAACTTGTACAACCACTCTGGATATCAATCTGGCACTTTCTCAGACAACTAGGAATAGCGCTTCCTCAAGATCCAGCCATACCACTCCTAGGCATATACCCAAAAGAGTCTCAAGTACACAATAAGGACATTTGCTCAACCATGTTTGCAGCAACCTTATTTGTAATAACCAGAAGCTGGAAACATCCCAGATGCCCCTCCACTGAAGAATGGATACAGAAATTGTGGTACATCTACACAATGGAATATTACTCAGCAATAAAAAAAAAAAACAAAAAACAAGGAAATCATGAAATCTGCAGGTAAGTGGTGGGATCTGGAAAAGATCATCCTGAGTGAGCTATCCCAGAAGAAGAAAGATGCACACGGTATATACTCACTCACATAGGCATATAATATAGGATAAACCCACTAAAATCTGTACACCTAAAAAAACTAATCAAGAGGGAGGACTCTTGCTAAAATGCTCAATACCTATCCAGAAAGGCAAAGAAGATGGACATCAAAAGAAGGAGAAAAGAGGGAACAAGTCAAGAGCCTGACACAGAGGACTTCTGAAAGGCTCTGCCCTGCAGACTATCAATGCAGATGCTGAGACTTATGGGCAACCTTTGGGCAGAGTGCAGGGAATCTTAGGAAAGAAGTGGTAAACAGTAAGATCTGGAGAGGATAAGAACTCCACAAGGAGAGCAACAAAACCAAAAAATCTGAGCACAGAGGTCTTTTTTGAGACTGATACTCCAACCAAGGACTATGCATGGAGATAACCTAAGACCCCTGGACAGACGTAGCCCATGGCAGTTCAGTATCCAAGTGGGTTCCATTGTAATAGGAACAGGGACTGTCTCTGACATGAACTGATTGGCCTGCTCTTTAATTACCTCCCCCTGAGAGGGAAGCAGCATTACCAGGGCACAGAAGAAGACATTGCAGCCACTCTTGATGAGACCTAATTGACTAGGATCAGAAGGAAGGAAAAGAAGACCTCCCCTATCAGTAGACTTGGGAAGGAGCATGGCTGCAGAGGGTGGAAGAAGGGAGGGATTGGGATGGGAGGAGGAAGGAAATCAGAGGGGGAATACAAAGTGAATAAAGTGTAATTAATAAAGAATTTAAAAGAAAAATTAAGGTCAACAAAAGTCACCTTCTTCTATTGTGCCTGGGCTTATAGTGAGCCAGAATATCTGGACAAAACAGCACACCACTGAAGCATTCTTTGTCTCATGGCAACAGGAGAGCAGAGAATGAAAACAGGAGGCAGAGGTCTTTTTTTTTTTTTTTTTTTGAGGCAGAGGTCTTATATAAACTTTTTCAACCTAGTTTACCGCCCCCAGTGACTTACCTTCATAGACGCCTCACCTTAAAATGTCTTTATATTATGAATCCATAAAATGATATTACTATATTTTATTACATGTATGTATGTATGTATGCATGCATGTGTGTATGTATGTATTATGCGTATGGACACACCTATTCATGGAGGCCACAACTCGTGAAAGGCAGTTTTCTCCTTTTGCCACAGATTGAACTTGTTTCATCAACATAGGCATGAAGTTCCTTTATCCACAGATTCACCTCACCAGACCCCCAACTTCTATATCTATTGCCAGAACTCCTCTTTTAATCATCTGAACTTGCCAAACATTATTCTTCTTTCATACAAGGAGTGTCCAGGTAAATGAGTCTTAGAACCAGCATTTGCTAAGATACCATTGCTGATCTCAATTCACATTTGTTGATTAGTTTCTGGAGTCAGCTAAACTCTAAATAACAAGCCTCAGAGGTGGTCTTGTTTTAGAGAGTAGCAGTTTAAGGTTTAAAAGTACTAAATTTAAAAATATACCTCTATTTTTCTTTAATTGGATTTCCTTTTATAACTTTAGATATTAAACATTGCTGGACTTAAAAATCACAGTGTCATTTTAGTCATTCTAAAAGATCAAGTGGCATGTGAAATACATCATAGCAACATTTGTATCTGAGAATTAGAAGTGCAAATTATGGATAAAAACAGAGGACAGCGATCATGCAAGGACTGATGTATGAGATGGGCATGAGGATGAGTGGAACACCATGTAGCAGATAGAATAAAGAAGGGGAAATATGGAGGAAGTGAACACTTAGAAATACACGGGAGGTCCTTTTGAGGTTTCTGGAACTGCAGGGTCTTCACATGCAGTAGTATCAGTGAGCACAAAGACCATGTCACAATACTGCCACATCATTCAAGACAAAGACCATTTTCAGATTTTCCAAAAGTTTTATAGTTGCTATGATAATGTGATCTAAAAATAGCCACTTAAGAAAAGAAGCATTTATTTTGGCTGATGTAGAAGGTTTCAGCCCATCTTCATAGGGAACTCACAGTGGCAGAAGCATGAAGTAGTTGATGTCCTTGCAACCACAGCTGAGAAGCAGAGAGAGATGATTATTGGTGGTTGGTTCCCTTTCTCGTTTTTGTTCAATCCAAGATCCCAGCTCATGCAATGGTGTTACCTGCATTCATGGTGGGTCTTCCTTCCTCAACTAACCCAATCCAGAAACCTTTTCACAGGCATGCTCACAGATTCAATGTTTTCTGTGTTCATTCTAGACTCTGTCATATTGATAGTATTAAGCACCACAGGTACAGTTTATCCCCATACTGGTGGCCTAGGAAACCAGAATTTTGATTGTTTACTGCTCTCTGTTTCTTATATCTGGAGTTTCGCCTTTGAAACTTGGTGAATTCCTTAAGAGAAAAAATCAACATGAGTCATAATTTCCCTTATGACAGCACTTTAGATTTCTTGGAGCCTGATAGGTATTCAGTCTTTAGATTGGGCTGTCCACTTAATCTTGTTCTTCATGAAATATACTGCAGTGAAAAAGAACAACAACAAAAAAAGTTTTATTCTTGTTTAACATTGTGAGTTACAAACAACAACAAAATTATATTGGGTTCCTTATGTGGAAAAATAGGTGGTAACTATGAGAGCCTACACATTCATACTAAGCATAAATTCTAGAAAAACATACATGGTTGATGTCTCCTTGTCTTTTATCATTCTTAACCTACGGAGACATGGAGAGAAAAATAGGATAGAATTATGGCAAAACAGATAAATGCTATCTTTACATTGTTTGTTTTTTGTTTTTGTTTTTGTTTTCTGAAACAGCCTAAGTCCCTTTACCCTGGCTCTTATAGGAATTTGAATGGGCTTTCATTTTTCTTAATTGTCACTCTGATCATATTCTTCATCCATTAATATATCTTTAAATTGTTTCTTTTGAATATAAGCTCCCACACATTACTTCTTTTCCAAGACTCTTTCTTAAAAAATGTTATTTAATCGTTAATCAAATTGATGAAAAGGCTTTAACCTTAGCATAAATGTAAAAAATGATAAAACTTTAATATGACTATATAAGAAGAAAGACCCTAGGATTCTCAGATCTGGTGATAATGGAAATCCTCAGTATATCAAGTGTTTGGCATATAAGTTCAGATTCCTATTTCCCCAGGAAAGCTTGTGATGGCAGCACTGATATGTAACTCCAGAACCAGGAGAAGAGATACCTATGAGAACATAGAGCTCCCTGGTCAAACAGACTGACCAAGTTACCTTGTTTCAGGTTCTACATGAGATCCTGCCTTAAATAATATGATTCAGGAAGGGAACCTGCTTTAAATGATGAGAGGATCAGTGAGAGAGCATATCTTAAATAATAAGGTTCAAAAAGGCATCCTGCCTTAAATAATAAAACACTCAAGGAAGGACCCTATCTTAAACAGTAAGAGAATGGTCAAGGAAGACGTCAGTTGTGGACCTCTGTCTTTCAGACTCATGTGTTCAGGCACTGCTAAGCACAAGTACCTCTATGTGTATGTTCACATGTATACAACATGCTATAAAAGATGGGCACAGGGAGAGAGAGGAAGACAAAGAGAAAGAGAGAAAGAGAGAGAGAAAAAATTTGAGATAAGACACCCTTAAATTTTATGCCCAGTGTATTTATTTGAAGCATCTGGTTATTCCAGCCTTCTTCAATTGTGACACTTTGAAACTCTTATCTAAATCCACTTAAATCTTGCTCTGAATAATTTGTCTTCCATGTGGTATTCCACAGTAGGCCTTGGAATACAGGGTGCTCCAATATCAACTTTTCTCATATTTTTTTCAGCTTTCAATGATCACTGCTGCAGAGAATTTTCATTAATATGTCAGCCACATCAAGTAAAGAACAACCTAAGTAGACACTTAGGGGAGATTTCCAGTGAAGAGAAAATTGTCATAATGCTAGCAAGTGGGTGAGCTGCCACTGTTAAAAGGAGGAAATTATGGGTAAAAAGAGATGCCTGGCCAAAGGCAAAATTTAATAAAGTATACTACTTTAATGATTATATCTTGAAGATCATCATTCAAAATGAACACGTAAGAGATGGAGCCAAATAAGCCATCTTTTCCTCGATGGGACCACCATAAATCAGGAGATGTTCTGAGCCATAGTCTAACTTGCTCCTTCTTTTGAAGTCCTTGCTCCCAGCCTGCCTACTTCAATCCATCCAGTCTGCTCAATCATCATCACCCACACTGGGAGAATGCACATATATGCATATATTTGTATAGTGCCTGTTTTAAATTACATGGTAGCTTCAAACTCCAAACCATTCATCTAATGGTATTGTTGCTTTCCTTCCCTTCTTGTGAAAACTATGTCATTTTTCTAGGGATACACTGTGTGTTCACAGTGTATTCAATGTTAAGCCACATATGTAATCAGATTCATTCCCAATCCCCTAAAAATCTTTTTCTCACCTCTTTTATCATTTTTTTAATTATATATTATGTTTTTTTTTTCCTGTCTACATCCAGTGAGATAGCTCAGCAGGTGAAGGCTCTTGCCTGGAAACCTGAATGCTCTCCCTGGAACCCACATAAAGCTAGAAAGAAAGAACCAACCCCACAGAGTTGTCTCCTCTGTTCTCCACAAGTACACTCATCACATGTACCCTATACATGCACACCTTTAGGAGGGCATTAGACTATGCATTTTTATTACCTTATTTGCTGTCAAATTCATTCAGTCTTCCAAAAATGAATCAATATATTTGTAAAATGTTGTCTTATTGTAAACATATAGTGTTTTTCTTCCTGTTATTAATTAAAGAAGAGATATAATTTCTACTTACATCACATTATGTCTTAAAAGTAATTTAGAGATGAATTAAAGCATAGATGGTGCATATGGGTCATTTGCAAACACTGTACCATTTTACAGAAACTCTGGTACATCATTAGATTTTAGAGTCTCCAAGATGTTCTTGAACCAGTTCATTGTAGAGGTGGAGGTATGACAGTACAGCCATTTATGATCTTTTCTGAATACTGGTTAATATCATCTGTTTGGCCTTCCTCAGCCTCCCTCCCTGCAATATACTCTGTGCCTCTAAGTTTGAGACCTAATTCTCCTTCTTTATTGAATGCTGTCTCCAATCTTCCTCAAGCATTTTTGTTTTGTTTTGTTTTTTGTTTGTTTTTTTTTTCAGCTTCTTTTCTTCTTCTATATGTGGACTCATTCCTCTTCATTCTGCCTCTCTACTCCTGTCTAACATATAATAATCACTAAGATTTATTGGGACTGTTTATACTCCATATCAGCCATAATGTATTTTCATAGGCTATCTTTTTAAACAAAGAGCTATAGCTATATGGGCAGCCAGAGAAGCAACAGGCAAGCAGAGTCTGAATGAAGCCTACCATACTACATTTGAATTACTTAGCCTCACAGAATCTTAGGTTCTTACCTGTAAAATGAAACAAACAAACAAGCAAACAAACAACAAAAACAAAACAACAATTGCTATATGGAAAGGTCTGTCGGTAGCAAGAGACTTAAAAAGACACCTTACTTCTTACAGGGGACAGGAACTCAACAAGGAGAGCAACAGAACAAGATAATTTGAACACAGGGAACTTCCCAGAGACTCATACTCCAACCAAGGACTATTCGTGGAGATGACCTGGAACCCCTGCACAGGTGTAGCCCATGGCACTTCAGTGTCCAAGTGGGTTACATAGTAATGGGAAGAGGGACTGCCTCTGACATAATCTGATTGGCAAGCTCATTGATCACCTCCTCCTGAGGGGGGAGCAGCCTTACCAGGCCACAGTAGAGGACAATGCAGCCACTTTTGATGAGAACTGATAGACTAAGATCAGAAAGGAGAGGAGAACCTCCCCTATCAGTGGACTTGGGGAGTGACATGCATGCAGAAAGGGGAGGGAGGGTGGCATCAGGAAGGGAGGAGGGAGGGGCTTATGGGGGGGATACAAAATGAATAAAGTGTAATTAATAAATAAAAAAATGGAAAAAAAGACACCTTACGTTAGTTTTTAAAAAGAAGTATTTTCTACCTCATGAGACAATTCATCTGGGGCTTTGCCACCTAGCAGATTGTGTTAAATGGAGTGAGAATACTTTCTTGTTGCTCTAGCATAACCCCCTGGACTCATATCTGGGAGTGAACAAAAAGGAGGTAAAGAACTAACTGAGCACTAGCATCCATCTCTTTGCTGCTTGACTGTGGATGCAGTATGACCAGCTGCATCATGATCCTACTGCTGTTCCTTCCCTACCATGATGGACTGTATCTTTGAACCATGAGTCTAAATAAACCTTTCCTTCCCTGAGCTATTTTTGTCAGTGTGTTTTATCTCAGTAGCAAACAGCTAATTTAAGACTCCATGACAATCTTTTCCTCACTCAAAAGTCATATATGCTGTCAATTCTTTCACTCCATGAAGCATAAGAATGGGTTCCTCGGTTGTCTAAGGTCTCAAGGAAGGAAACAACATGATGTAGCCTTGTTAGTGTTATCTGAGGTATAGTGTCATCCTTCTCCACTTTCTTTGTAACAGCTATCAATTAGATTCACAGTCAACACAATATTGAACAAGACCAGGCCTTATTGCATTCAGTGCTGGGGATATTAGAAATAATTAGATTTCATCCTTGCCACTGAAGAAACAGAGACATGTAATCCAGTAAAAGGCAGCACAAGTAGTGAGTTAGAAGAACATGATAAAGTTGCAGGTTTGGTGACAGTGGAAGCTTAACAATCATATCAAGCTCATGACACAAGGAATAGAAAACTCCAAGCACAAATTAGTGTGAACACTAAAGGATAAAGTCTAATCACAATGTAGATTATCTAAAAAGATAAAAAGTGTCTGCATCATTAACCCCAGGTAAACACTGTGCTCTTTGCTTAATTACATGACATTCTTTCCAATTCTTTTCATGTCTAAGAGCAACTTCCTTGACTTTTTCATGGTATCAACTTTGTGCATCAGTAATTATAAAAAATATGTTGTTTTTAGTAGTTTAATCCAAGTTATATATATATATATTATATATATATATATATAATATATATATTAATGTAGCAAAAATTTCTTTTCTTTGGTCCATTTCCAAAGTTATTACTTTCAAAGTTATTTCTTTGAAAGTAATTTTTTATAACAACTTTGATCATATTAACTTCTCTTCCTTCAAAGTTTTATTTAAATTCCACAGTTGTTATTGGTGTGAACATATACATTGTTCAGATTGTTTTCAGGTTTGGAAAACAAAATCAGGATTATTTGTCATAATTAGTATTTTTCTTCTTTTCATGTGTTGGGTATATGCTATGCCCAAGTGTGGATGTCTTTGAGTGTGTGTGGATGAACATATAGTGATGTGATGTGCTTTGAAGTGTTCTTGGATCCCCATTCTACCTTCTTTTTTCTTTTTAATCTTTTTTATTAATTTTTATTTTTTATCTTAATCACAGGTTATTTACTTTATATCCAAGCCATAGCCCCCTCCCTCATTCCCTCCCAATCCCACTCAACCTTCCTCATCTCCTCCCTGCCCCTTTCCAAGTCCACTGCTAGGGGAGGTCCTCCTTCCCTTCCATCTGACCTTAGCTTATCAGGTATCTTAAGGACTGGCTGCCATGTCCTCCTCTGTGGCCTAGCAAGACTGTTCCTCCCTCGGGAGGAGGGAGGGAGGTAAGGAACCAGTTGTTGAGTTCATGTCAGAAATAGTTCCTGTTCCCCTTACTAGGGACACCCACTTGGATACTGAGCTAACATGGGCTAAATCCAAGCAGGGGTTCTAGGTTATATCCATACATGGTCCTTGGTTGGAAAAACAGTGTCATAGAAGACCCCTTGTACCTTGATATATTTTGTCCTTGTGGAGCTCCTGTCCTCTCCCAGTCATATTAACTCCCCCTTTTTAGTCACTGGTCAGCTTACACAAAGAGACTCTAAACTTTAATCTAAATACTTGGCAGGCAGAGACAGGTAGATCTTTGGAGTTAAACTCCAACCTGGTTTACACAGTGAGTTCTGGACCACATTCTCTCTCCTATATACATATGTATATATATGCAAATTTATCCTATTTTTGTTGTCCTTGAATGACTTCCAGAATTGCTGAATATATTACATACTTGATACAGAACTTGAAAGGATTGATCTGGAATTGAACTAGAAGCCTTCTTCTTAGCAGTAGCTCTATCTGAAGATGCTATACAAGCACCAATGCAGAAAAGTAACCAGTAGTCCTAACCAGATGTAAAGCTTATGAAACACAACAAAGATAGGCTCAAGAGTGGATTTGTAGTTCTTATATTTTGGGGCAATCAACAATGGTCTAATTAAACTTAAGGCACATCACTCAGTGGAAGGGAATTCATGCTGAGTGCTAGAAACCTATCTATCTACCCATCGCTAGTGAGGTCATAGATCCTAGAGGAGAACATGATGCTGCCACTTTCTTTTTTATGTATTTTTTCTTCTTCTTTTTTTATTTTTTTCATTAAATTTTTATTTTTTATATTAATTGAAATTTATTAATTTTGTATCCCAACTGTAGCCCCCTCCCTTAGTCCCTCCTGATCTCCTCCCATGTCTCTCTTCAAGTCCACTGATTTTGGAGGTCCTCTACCCCGTCTGTCTGACCCTAGCTTATCAGGTGTACTACAGAGCAATAGTGATAAGAACTGCATGGTACTGGCATAGAAATACAATGGTGGATCAATGGAATTGAACGGAAGACCCAGAAATAAACCCACACACCTATAGATACTTGATTTTTTAACAAAGAAGCCGAAACCATACAATGGAAAAAAGAAAGCATCTTCAACAAATGGTGCTGGTCTAACTGGACGTCTACATATAGAAAAATGCAAATAGATTCATATTTATCACCCTGCACAAAAATAAAGTCCAAGCAGATCAAAGACCTCAACATAAAACCAGATACATTAAATCTGTTAGAAGAAAAAGTAAGGAAGAGCCTCATTGGTACTCATTGGCACAGGAGACAACTTCCTGAACAAAAATTCAACAGCATAGGCTCTAAGATCAACAACCAATAAATGGGACCTCATGAAACTGAAAATCTTCTGCAAAGCAAAGAACACTGTAGTCAGAACAAATCGACTGTCTAGAGATTGGGAAAGGACTTTTGCCACTTTATTTTTAATTTTAATTTCAATTTCTTTTCCATAATTTATTCAGTATATATCCTGATTGAAGCCCCCAACCTCAACTTCTCTCAGTCCTATCCTCCCTCCCTCTTCCTCTCTGTTTCCTTCTCCTAGTGCACTGAAAGGGGGAGTTCTCCTCTTTTGCCATCTGCCCAGAGTTAATCAAATCTCATCAGGACTGCCTGGATCCTCTTGCTCTGTGGCCTGGCAAGTGATCAAAGAACAGGCAACTGAGTGCATGACAGAGACAGCCTCTGCACTTTCTTAAACCAATATAATTCCAAACTATATTCTAGAGACTTACCTCTATACGCACAGATATGCATAGCTTTCACCCCTCATCAGAAACATTTCTTCTTTTAGCCAAGACAATCACAGAAATCCACAACTGTACAAAATGCAGAGAAAAACTGACTGTGGGGTGTCGATCTAAAATAGATACACTTACAACATAACCCCGATAACAAAGGCTGGCAGAAAGATTGTAAGAGCCAGAGGATCAGAATATTTTCTTTGAAACAATATCTTTCGTATTTGACCGAGAAACTGAACATATGAAATCTCAAAATAGTTGCCTAAACAATACCTGCACATCAACACCAGTTGACTCACCAACATATATGGGAAATCTCACAAGTGCCTACCCAAGCAACAGTGGTTCTCAACCTTCCTAGACCCTTTAATGCAGTTTTATGTGGTGATCTCCAACCATAAAATTATTTTTGTTGCTACTTCATAACTATAATTTTACTAATGTTATAAATCATAATATATATATATATATATATATATATATATATATATATATATATACAGCAATATAAGTTTGCCAAAGGGGCCACTGTCATAGATGAAAACCTACAGGTAACTAATGGCTTCTTAGAGAGATAAAATCAGTTTTCTCCAGGGAGGATCCTCCTAATAAGTTATCCAAACCCAAGAAACAAACCGAATTGATTCATTAGCCTGCATTTACATATACACATGCATATATATGATAGAATAATTAGAAAATAGGTCATGAATTTGAGAGAAATTATGGGGAGTCGGGAAGAGGTGATGGTGGAAGGATGTATGAAATTGATGTAAGTATAGTGCTCAACAAGACATTCTCAAGAAAGTTTTTAAAGTGATTTTTAAAAAGTGTTATTGACTACACACATATATGATTTGTATATGACACATATAGAAAAAGAAAAACAATTGATAGATAGAGATGCAAGACAGATTCTCTTACTTTATTGTCTGCAAGGTGCTGTCTCCTAAATCCACAAAATAAAAAAATAATAAAATTTAAAAAAGCCCTTGATCCTCAAGTCCCTTATATAGGATTGTATACTCTTTGCATAGAATCAATATATGGCCTCCCATGTGTGTTAGCTTATCTCTAAATAACTTGTAATGCCTAATATAATGTAAAAGCTATGTAAATCGTCACTACTCTGATTTGCTTATGAATTGATGAGTGAGAAATATCTTTACACTTTCAGACTAGATGTGACTGTTGTAGGTGCTGCATCCTACATACAAGTTGACTGGAAAAGCAATATTTATACTATGGTTGTTTGAACACACAAGTAGTTATGAGGCCCGCTGATGTAGAAAGTCAAATGTACAGCAACTGTTTTCTAGCTGATGGAAAGACGACAAAAACAGACAGCAAAAGAAAGAGAAAGAGAGGAAGCTGACTCCTGTATTTGGAGAGTGGAGGCAGGAGGAGACCCTTCCCTGCATGCAGTGCTACGTTCTGGCTTCCCAAGGTTACATTTTTCTCCACCCAAATCACCATCCCAGGCCATCAGGAATACTACTTACTGGGCAGGGCAGATCCCTTACACAGACTGTGGAAGAAGTGTGTTTCTGGTTCCACTGCAAGAAGTTCCCTTCAGGTGTGAGCTGTGAAGGGTTAAAACTGAAGGCCAAACCCCAGAGGCCCTGCTGTTCATCTCAACCCTCTTTGTTCCTTCTCAAGCAGTTGCTCTGCAGGCTATAATTTCTTGTTTCCTCTCTTGGGAAGATTCGAAGTACACACTCCCCAGGTTTTCTCTTCAAGCAAAGAAAAACACAGCGTCCCTTGGCCCCCTTCCACTGTCTTGCTCTATTTCTTTCTCATTATTGTAGCCTTTCTTAATATTGCTCTTTGAATTGTGGTTCTAGTATGGCTTTCCTCTGAGGATTATGTCTGATTTTGCTTGTTTCCTTGGTTAGAGTTTTAATTCCTGCAGCATTGGGAAGAATTTCTTTAAGGAGAGTCTCTCGAGCAAGTTTGGAGAATTGACCATTCTTCATTTCTTCAAATTTGTTTCTTTCTTGTTGTTAACAGTAAGCTCAGGAATTTCTGTTTTATAGTCTCTCTTCAGGCACAGTGGCCCATGTTTCTCCAGTTCAATTCTTTCCTTCCCTAAGCATCTAGCTCCACTGTGTACAAATGTTTGTTTCCCATTGAAAATGCAAATTTAAGTTCAGAAAAACAGTGACAAGAAGATAGAGAAAATAGAAGTCATTATGAAATTAATAAAAGTAATACAACTTAGAGACTGCAAGATTGAACTCATAAATCTTCTCTATTGTTTTCCAGATCTCTCCCCACCTAGAACTCCAGGCAGTTGATCAGGAGATGGTACGTATGATTCTTGCTAGACCATGAAATTTTGAGCTACTGGTGTTATTTCAATCAGAGCAAGAGTTCATACTTTGGCATTTGTCTTCTCTTGGAAGAGGAAGTTGTTATATCTGTTCCGACATGGCAGGCCAGACAAAGGTCAACCATCAGGGGTCTAGGGAAATGGTTAATGAAATGGTATTCAAGAAAGCATGGACCCAGCTCCCCCGTACCTCAGTAAAAAGCCAGGCATTGTAAGCACACACCAGTAATGCCATTGTTGGGAACTGGTGAGAGGAAGCCAATAGACAGAGATATCTGTAGCTCAGCTGGCCCACCTAGTTTACATGAAAAGAGTATTAATAATTTCCCAACTCAGAGGAAATGATATCTTAAGATATGAACTCTTTTTTTAAATTTTATTTTATTAATTACACTTTATTCGGTTTGTATCCCCCATAAGCCCCTCCCTCTTCCCCTCCTGATCCCACCCTCCCTCCCCCTTCTTCAAACATGCCCCTCCCCAAGTCCACTGATAGGGGAGGTCCTCCTTTCCTTCCTTCTGATCTTAGTCTATCAGATCAAATCATCTTCTGTGGCCTGGTAAGGCTGCTCCAGCCTCATTGGGAGTTGATCAAGGAGCAGGCCAATCAGATTGTGTCAGAGGCAGTCCCTCTTCCCATTACTATGTAACAACCATTCTGGAAATCAATCTGTCACTTTATCAGACAACTAGGAATAGCGCTTCTTCAAGATCCAGCCATACCACTCCTAGGCATATATCCAAAAGAGGCTCAAGTATACAATAAGGACATTTGCTCAACCACATTTGTAGCAGCTTTATTTGTAATAGTCAGAAGCTGGAAACAGCCCAAATGCCCCTCAACTGAAGAATTAATGCAGAAATTGTGATACATCTACACAATAAAGTATTACTCTGCAACGAAAAATGAGGAAATCTTAAAATTGGCATATATGAACTCTTTAATGCCAAAAGTTTCCTAGCAATGCTAGGAATTAAGGACATGTCTTTTACACACACACTCAGAGTATGGCAGCATATTTGACTACTGTCATGGAACCCAAGTACAGAGAAGTCTGCTGAGAAGACTTTCAAGAAGAATCAAGTAGGTAATATAACAGAAATAGTTGGACAAAGAGGGAAAATAAAACTTTCCTTAGAAAAGTTTAATATGAAGTAAATTGGCTCAGCAGGTAAGTCCTTAAAAGGCAAATGTGATAATGTTCCCAGAGCCAATACAAAGGCTGAACATTGTACTGTTAATCGTACAAGATTTCTTAACAAGAAACCACCAAAAATTATTTCATAGATAAAAACATAATTAATCCATTGTGCTTCCCCAAGTGCTCAGCCTTCTTGTATTCCATGACTTTGCTGCAGCCTTGAAATTGAACAGACAAGAAGCACACTGTGCATTCTGATTCACAAGACCATGCCATTAGCACTGTCTAAACAAGAGCTGGAGAGGACAGGAACTCCACAAGGAGAGCAACAGAACAAGATAATTTGAATACAGGGAACTTCCCAGAGACTCATACTCCAACCAAGGACTATTCATGGAGATAACCTAGAACCCCTGCACAGATATAGCCCATGGCAGGTCAGTGTCCAAGTGGGTTACCTAGTAATGGGAAGAGGGACTGCCTCTGACATAATCTGATTGGCCTGCTCTTTGATCACCTCCCCCTGAGGGGGGAGCAGCCCTACCAGGCCACAGAAGAGGACAATGCAGCCACTTTTGACGAGAACTGATAGACTAAGATCAGAAAGGAGAGGAGAACCTCCCCTATCAGTGGACTTGGGGAGGGGCATGCATGCAGAAATGGGAAGGAGGGTGGGATCAGGAGGGGAGGAGGGAGAGGCTTATGGGGGGATACAAAATGAATAAAGTGTAATTAATAAAAAATAAAAAGAAGTTAAAAAAAAAACACCTGGGCTGGGATTTGAGAGAATTAAATGTTATGAATCACAGTATTTTTATTTATAAGTGTGTGTGTGTGTGTGTGTGTGTGTGTGTGTGTGTGTGTGTGTGTGTGAATGTCTATGTTTCTGTGTCTATGTCAGCCTGTGTCTCTGTCTCTGTGGGGGTAAATGTACATGAGTGTAGGTGCCTGGGAAGGCCATTAGAAGGTGTTAGATTCCTCTGGAACTGGAGCTCAAGAAGTTGTCAGCCATTGAACTTGAGGTAGAAATTGAACTCAGGTCCTCTGCAGGAGCAGTAAGTGCTTAAAAACACTGATCAATCTCACCAGACCCAAACTAGAGTATATTACGGGCATACCAGGTTTTCTGCTTTTATGGGTGTATTATAATGTAATAATGAAAACAGTAACATTTTAATATTTTCCCTCCTCAGCATGAAATGTCAAATTCTATCTTCAGCTTGGGTTGAGTTAACATTTATTTTTAAAATTTGCTGTCTGGGTTCCTCCCTTAAATTTCATAAAATTGTGGAATTAATTTTGACTTAGTATCAGGATATAATTTCCAATAATTTCTGAAATAGCTTTAAATGTAACTTCATCATTTTATAAGCATACTTATAGAAGGCCATGCTTTCTCATCACTGACAACTGCAGAATTAAAATATCAATCAAATTTGAGGATCATTTAACATGCTTCTTCTTGCAGTATCAAATGTTCAGCCAAATTTAAATATTTATGTAGGAAGAAAAAGGCATATCATGTCATTAGTATGTGTTTTATTTGTCTTTAATCATTTTTACATGCAGTATAAAAACATCAGGACAAGAAAACATTTAAGAAGTTCATTTTTTGTTAGACTAGGGATAAGTGACTATTTGAGCATTTCCTCAGCATATGCTTTGATAGAGAACTCAGGTACCAGATGTTTTAGTGAATGGAGAATGTTCTGATCATCCATCCTTCATTCAACGTAGGTGTTAAGGCCACTTCAGTGGTATAAGTTAGTGGTGAGAAGAGAAGTCTATTTGCAATAGACAAAGCACTCAACACTTGTCACAATTGACCTCAATGTTATCATGTTTACAAATCAGCTCCTAGAGTCATAAACACTTCAGAGTGTTCACCTGAATATAACCATTAAATATTATTGTAAGACATTGAATTCAGGTTATCTTTGAGGTAGGAGATGGGTCAGTGAGTAAAGTGCTTGCTATATAATCATACAGACCTAAGTTCATCTCCAAGCACTCATGTCAATGCAGGTCTGATGTGATCTGTAATCCCTACACTTGAGACAAGGAGACAAGACGATCACAGTGGTTTGGTGACTAGTCAACCTACCCAAACAAGTCCAGATTGCTTTAATTGGTGAGGGCTTCTTGACCTTTGCCATGGGCAGCACCTCTGAAAGCAGTCCAGAAAAAAAAAAAAAAAAAAAAGAAAGAAAGAAAAAGGAAAGATGAGAAGCAAGATCATGTCTCATCTTCCTCTTGCTGTATAGGTTGCTATGGCTGCCTTTTCCTTCACTGCTGTCAGATCAAGAATTTTAGGCTTCTATCATGGATAGAGGATTCTTGGCCCTCTAGGAACCTTGCAGGTGTTTGGAGCCATACTGGGACTACTGAAGCACCCAATCTATGGACCAAACAACAGGCTCAAGGTTTTCAGGGTGATTTAGGTGTTGCTGGCATTTTAAGGTAAACTGACCATAAATCCTTTGATGTATATATTGCTTATTGTATATGTTCATCCCATTGGTTCTGTTCCTGGAGAGAACTCTGACAAATATTCTGACAGACATGGCCAAAGGCTTGTCTCCTCAAGGATTCTGTCAAGTAGAAAATCAGTACTAACCACTACACAGGGTGTTAATGAATTCATCTCCAACAACCTTCTCCCATCAACTTTTCTCCCCATAAAAATTTGCAAGAACTTGAATGACCGTTTTATTCAAGGGTGTGGTTCAGGAATCTTGGGCTACCTCCTATCTCTGTTGTTCAGACTGTTGAACTATGAAAATCACTAAGTTCTCAGCAAACACTATTGTTTTGGACAATGAAGATGCTCCTCCTGTGCTAACTCTGTCAGGGCCATTCTAGAGTTCAGCTGGAAGTAAAATAATTTTATAATTTAAAGAAATTACGATGATCTGATATGTTGTTATTAAGTAAAATAAATGAGCAAAGACAAAGACTTGCTCATTTATTTTTGATCCCTGCTTTCCAGTTATATGTAATGATTATTAAGGATTCAGCCATCCCTGAGTTGCTTTATCCTTTAATTATAATAAAGTATAGGTTTAGAATAAAGTCATTATATATTTTGGATATTAGCCCTCTGTTAGACATAGAGCAGGTAAAGATATTTTCCCAGTCTGTAGGCTGCTGTTTTTTTTTTCTATTGTCAGTATCCTTTGCCTTGCAGAAGCTTTTCAGTTTCATGAGGTCCCATTAATTTTTTGTTTCTTCTATTATTATTATTATTATTATTATTATTATTATTATTATTTACAGTTTATTAATTTTGTATCCTGAGAAGGCCTGTGTGGTGCTGGAGCAGCTCTAGGATAGAATATCTTTCTGCCTGCTCCTCAGCTTCCTAGCCTACCTGGGTCACAGACAGTGAACTAGCAGATACACTGAACTCAAAAGGGCACATTCCCTTTCTTAGCTGCATCCGAATCTCCAGAACCTATTCTTGAGTCCCTGCACATTTTTCATCTTCTTGTAGACTACTCCAGACTCCAGAGACAGGTGGACCCAGGCTGCAGTACAGGCTCCAGGAACAAACAGTCAAGACTACAGACAACCAGATGACTAGAGGAAGATGAAAGAACAAAACAACAGCCTACAGACTGGCAAAGAATCTTTACCAACCCTATATCTAACAGAGGCCTAATATCCAGAATATATAAAGAACTCAAGAAGTAAAACAGCAACACATCAAGTAATCTAACTAAAAAATAGGGTACAGAGCTAAACAGAGACATGTAGTTGAGAGGCAAGGTATAGGAGAGTATAAGCAGCAGCAATATTGAAGGACTGGACTGGAGTCTAGAAAGTATCCACTGAAATTTCCAGATTCTTAGGTCCTAAGGAAAAGGATTAAACAAGGGAATTTATGAAAATTCATAAAAATTAGAGACAGTGTGTTAAGAAAAGAAAGGCACTCTTAAGTAGGGAAGCTGCCAGAGAACTGAGAAAGGTTACAAGCTGTAACATTATTCAGGCAGAGAGTAGAGGGCCTCTAGGTGTTGGTTACCTAACACCCACCTTCTCCCCAATCTGAAGATAGAGGGTTTTCTCACTCAAATTCTCTTTTTAACTTGTAGCTCAGGGGGGGAGGAGGCTCCCAACTTCAGTAAAAATAACTTCTTTCATCCGTTAATCAGAAGCTTCTGTCTTTCAGCTCTACTTTTCTGACCTAGTTTGCACTGAGAAAGTAAGAGTTCATGCCTCTTCCTTCCTGCTACCTATTACTGGTCACTACCTATCCCCAATAGTAACTGATGCTATGGTAGCAGCAATTGATACTATGACCAAAGTGGGTTAGTAATAATTTACTGAAAGCAGAAAAACAAATCAGTTCACCAGCATTTAGAATTTGAAATAAAATTTCAAAGTATTTAATGACCCTTGCTAATGGCAGAGATACATTTAACTCAGACTAGTTTTAACCAGATATCATAGACAGGAAAGGTAAAAAATAAATCGGTCTATTGAGCCCAAGGAAAATAACACAAAGTGTCTACTAAATAGTTATCATATGATCAAAGATATATCTCAGTGCAAAGGGCAGAAGAAAAGCAAATGTAGATTTGTATGACTTATACAAGTTAGTTAGGAGGACAAAACTGGAACAGTTGCTAATCAGAAAAAAGAACTAAGAAGAAAGACAGCACAAAATGAGGACACTGCAAGATGGTTTAGCAGGTAGAGGTTCTTGCTCTGAAGGCCGGATGGCCTGGGATGGGAACAAAGTAAACTACTGTACCCAAAGTAGACTCTGATTTTAACCTTGAAGATTGGTTAATTTTGGAACTCAAACTTTTCATGTCTGTGTGTCTGTGTCTGGCTGTATGTGTTCACTTGTATGTGTGTGCATTTGTGTTCAAGGGCACAGGTGTGTGTATACGTGCTAGGTGTCTCCTTCAATTGCTCTCATTATCATGTGAATGTATACTGGAAACTAGACTGGCAGCCAGTAAGCCTAAGTGATCTTCCTGGCTCCACTCCTCTGCAGTTACAGAAGGGTATGCAGCCACTTCTAACTTTTTAAAGTATGGACTAGGAATTTGACATCAAGTCCTCATGTTTACTCATTAACATCTCTTAGCGACTGAGTCATCTTTCAGCCCATGTAGGGGTTCTCATGGGCTTGAAAAGACACCGATATGGCTAAGTTGCCTGTATATGGAGTCCCCAAACTTCGCTACTTTACCTCCCAATGCTGCCATTGCAGGTGCATACCATACCTTGTTGCAGTGGGTTTTGCATATCTGAGTCTACCTCCTCATGCTTGTTCAGGGAGCACTTTACCAACTCATCTACTCAGCCCAGAACGTTTTTAATTTAAAAAAAAAATGCAATTTATTCAATTTACATCCCAATTGTGCCCCCTCCATTGTTTCCTCCTGGCTCCTACCTCTTCTTTCCTATCCCCTCCCCTAGTTCTCAGAAAGTGGGAGCCCTCCTCCTCTAACATCTGATCCCAGTCTATGAAGTCTCATCAGGACTGCCTGTATCTTCTTCTGTGGCCTGGCAAAGCTGCCCCTCCCAGTGGAAATGATCAAAGAGCATGCAACAAAGTTCATGTCAGGGACAACCCCCGCTCCCCTTATTAGGGAACCCACATGGAGACTAAACTGCCTATAAGCTACATCTAAGCAGGGGCTCTATGTCCTCTCCTTGCATGATCCGTGGTTGATGTATGAGTCTCTGTAGGCCCCTTTGGGCCCAGATTTTTTGGCTCTATTGGTCCTTTGTGGAGTTCCTGTCCCCTCCAGGTCCTTCTATCCCTCCACTCTTTCATAGACTCTCTGCTGTCTGCCCAAAATTTGGCTGTGAATGTCAGCATCTACTTTGTTATTCTGCTAGGTGGAGTCTTTCAGAGGACATTTATGATTTCAATTTTAAGACAAGATAATGAACACATGAAGCATCAAGTCCTCAGTATAATGCTGCATCCAGAAATCAGACACAATTTTATTTCTTGAGGGAGTGTTTGCACATTCACAATGACTATGCTGGAGTCAATATAGAGCCTCACATCTGTTCAGATCACATTTGCATCCAAATTAATTCATGTGGGCTCAGGTCTAGCTACCAAATAAGTTAAGAGATTTTGAATATTTTGGGACAGAAAGGACAAAGGAAACATAACTGAATTAGCAAGAATAATGGGGTGGATTGGTCAACCCTGTCTAGGAATATAAAAAATTTCACCTTCTGCAAACTCCCTCTTGCATTTATATATTCATCTGTTCATTTCAATTGCAAATTCAATCCTAGTTATTTACTTCTACCTTTATTACCATGTAAAATGGTTTGCAACAGATTAAGTGTGTTGGTTTGAAAGACAAATGTCTTCTATAGGTTCTCATATTTGAATTCCACTTGGTGGTGATGCTTTGGAGGTTATAAAACCTGTAGGATGTAGAGCCTTATTGGAGGAAATACAGGACTAGGGGCAGGCTTTAAATGTTTATGGCTTCATTTCACTTCCAGTTTGCTTTCTGTGGTTTGTGTGTACTTGTTGATATGATCTCTCAGCTTCCTGCTCTGGAGATGAGATCTCTCAGCTTCCTCTTCCATCCACTTATTGCCATGCTTCTCGCAGCAGGATGGACAGTCTCTCTGAAAACATACGTTAATGTTAATATAAACTCTTCCATAAGTTTCTTTGGTCATAGTGTTTTATCACAGCACCAAAAAATTAACTAAGATATTGGTAATAATAGATAGGTAGGTAGGTAGAATGATAGACAGATAGATAAACAGACCAATAGATAGCTAGGCAAATAGATAGATAATAGATGATAGAATGATATAGATGATAGAGCTAGACAGAGAGATGATAGATGATAGGTAGATAGTTAGATAGAGAGATAGATAATAAATAGACACATGAATGAGTAGGTAGATGAATGAATAAACCAACAAATAATAATGATAAATGGATGATAAATAACCAATAGTCATTAGTCCTAGAAGATCATAGGCACTATGAGAACTGTATATGGCCCAATAGAAATCACAAACCACTGGGAATGTGTATATAACACACTGGGATGTGGACAACTGCTACTCAGATGTGCTTTTGAAAATGTTGTTTTTCTGGGTATTAGCCCTCTATTGGATATAGGGTTGGGGAAGATCTTTTCCCAGTCTGGAGGCTGTCATTTTGTTCTGTTGACAGTGTGCTTCGTTTTCAGTTTCACAAGGTCTAATTTATTGATTGTTGATCTTAGAGCCTATGCTGTTGGTGCTCTATTCAGGAAGTGGTCTCTTGTGCCAATGAGTTCAAGGCTCTTCCTCACTTTTTCTTCCAACAAATTTAGTGTGTCTGATTTTATGTTGAGATTTTTGATCCACTTGGATTTTAGTTTTGTGCAGGGTGATAGATATGGATCTATTTGCTTTTCTCTACATGTGGACTTCCAGTTAGACATGCACCATTTGTTGAATATGTTCTTTTTTTTATTGTATGGTTTTAGCTTCTTAGTCAAAAATGAAGTTTCCATAGGTATATGGTTTTATTTCTCAGTCTTCAGTTCAATTCCATTGATCTGTCAGTCCATACCAGTACCATACAGTTTTTATAACTGTTGCTCGGCAGTACAGCTTGAGATCAGAGATGGAGATACTCACATAAGGTCATTTATTGTAGAGGATTAGCTACTCTGGGTTTTTGTCATTCTATATTAATTTGAGAAATTTTCTTTCAAGGTTTGTAAAGAATTATGTTGGTAATTTGATGGAAATTACGTTGAATCTGTAGACTGCTTTTGGTAAGATGTCCATTTTTACTATGTTGATTCTACCCAGCCATGACTAGACACAAACAGTAGTTCTGAAGGTGTATGTAAAGTGTATGTGTGTGTGTGTGTGTGTGTCTGTGTGTGTAGTGCTTCATAATGCACTGTTTATTTCTTGTTTACTTGTTTATTTCCCCCTACAGATCTTTTGCTTATATATTATGGTTTCTGATTTTATGTCTTTATGGTATTTCTGTTTGCCAACTTGTATAGCTCTATGTCCATATGTGTTTCTTTTGGTTTTTCTGTTTATTTGTTTTGTTCTATTCATCTTTGTTTTCTTAATTTCATCTATATGTTATGATTATTTTGTTATTATAATTAGTAGTAGTAGTAGTATTTTAGTTTCCTGTTTGTTTTCTTTTTTAATTAATTATATTATTCACTTTCCATCCTGGTCATAGTTCCATCCCTCCTCACCTCCCAGTCCCAACCTCTCTCTCTCTCCCACACTCATCTCCCCTAATATTCAGAAAAGGGGAGCCCTCCTTCCCATCTACCGCAGCTCATCAGTTCTGAGCATGTCCTCTTCCCCTGTGGCCTAGTAGGGCAGACCTTCTAGGGAGAAGTAATTGAAAAGCTGGCAAGAGAGTCCATGTTAGAGAGAGGAAACTCAGTGGCCTGAGTTTCTCATCTTTGTAGGGGGACTTAGGTCTACTTCATGCAAAGTCCTTGGTTGTTGCTTCACTCTCAGCAGGCCCCTTTTGGGTCTGGTTAGTTGTCTCTGTTGCTCTTCTTCGTGAAGTTTCTGTTACTTTCAGGTCCGTTTCTCCTTCCCCTCACTTTTCCACAGGCACTCTACTCCTCACCCACTGTTTGACTATGAGTCTCAGAGTGTTTCAAGACACTGCTAGGTGCAATCTATAACAGGACCTTGACTCCTGTCTGCAAACATTGCAAAGTATTGTTAATAGTGTCAGAGGTTGGTTCTCTACCAAGGGGTGGGGCTCAGGATAGACCAGGCATTGGTTGGAACTTCCCTCAGTCTCGGCTCTATCTTCTCTATCTTTATCCCTGCACATCTTGTTAGGTAGGGTGAATTTTGAGTAGAAGTTTTAGTGTGGGGGTTGGTGTTCCTCTCCCTCCACTAGAAGACCTGTCCAGATAGAGGGTATTCACCTGTGTCTCCATGGATCCTGCCACTAGGAGTCTCTACTAGAGTCCCTGTCACATCCCCCCAGAAGCCTACCCTAATTTAAGTCTCAAGCTTGTCAGAGAGATGCCCTCACCCACAGTTTTTCTTTTCTCTACAAGCCTTTTGTCCTACCGCTCCCGCTCTCCCCAGGTCTGATCTTCATAGGCTTATCTCTCTGGGTTTCCTCTCCAACTTTGTTCCTTGTCTTCAGCCATTACCTGTTTGTTCTATTTTCCCTTCTGTGTGAGATTTAAGCATTTACCCTTGGATCCTCCTTGTTACTTATCTTCTTTTGGTATGTGCATTGTAGTATGTTTATCCTGTAGTATATGGCTAAAATCCACTTATAAGTGAATACATACCATGAATGTCTTCCCTGGATTATCTCACATTGTGGGTGATTATTACCAGCTGAGCATTCTTATTCCCCACCAAGGTAGTAACTGTACTGATACCTGATCTCTTATTGTTGACAACCCTTTTGCCAGCAGCCTCCTTCTGAGGACAGGTTAGCAGCCTTGGCTTCTGCTTTGTCTGGCCTGTACTCGCCGGCAAGCTTAAGCAGAATGGTAGCTGTCTGCTCATCATCCAGTTCACTGATTAACAGCAGGAGACACTTGGAACCTCTTATAGAGGATGGCCCTTTGCCGCTGCAGCCTGATGTAACAAGGCCATTTGACATGGCAAGTGAAGTCCCTTTTGAACTGGATGTCTTGCTCAAGGCTGAAGTTGTTAGATCCTTTACTACCACAGAGACAAGAGACACCTTCTTCCCGTCTGCCTCTTTACTTTGGGAATCTTGCTCAGCTGGGAAGGAGAGAAAGAAAATGGAAGTGTGGGTAGTATATAAAGTCAAGAGAAATCCCAAGAACCTTAACCTGCTTTCTTATACAACTCAGGATCATTTGCCCAGGACTGCCCACAATAGGCTGAGCTTCCCTACATTAATCATTAGTCAAGAAAATGTCCTGTAGACATGCCCACATGCCAACTGATGGAGGAAGTTCTTCAATTGACATTCCCTGTTCCCACACTATTCTTGTTTATGTCAAATTGACAAAACTTAACATAAGCTAGGGGTCAGTTACAACTTAACACATTATCAAGATATTATCACCATTAAATAATAACTCTCCTTTTTTTGGTTTATCCCAAGATCTCATGTTAAAATCACAATATAAAACACTGGAATTTTTAAAGTGCCACAATCTTTTCTGTTTTTAAAAGTTTACATAGTTTAAATTTCAATCTCTTTACAATATCCAAAGTCTCTCAAATGAAAATCCAAAATAAATTACATACTTTCTTTTTTCTGAAGGGAAGCACCAGGGCACCAGTTCTTCCAGTTAAAGCAAAATCAAATTCCAAGAATGGGACAAAATCTGTAGTACGATGTCCAGGAGTCACTCACAATTTTCTGGGCTACAAAGGGCTTCGGTAACTCCACTTCTCTGGCTCTGCCATTCACAACCTATTCCTCGCCTAGAGTGTCAAGCCAGCTCCACTATACTTCTGTCACTCTCTTTGGTGGTCTACAGAAAGTCCTGTCATCTTCTACTTTCTGAAGTCTCCACTGTAATTGGGGTTACACCCTTAACAATGGTTGTTCATGCTTCTTTAGAAACTCCAACCCTCTACAAGGTGGCAAGTCTCAGCTTCTCTTCATGATCTCTTCAATCCTACAGGTTCCATGATGCCCAAACCAGAACCATGTAGAAGATTCTTGCATATTACTAAGTCTGGCTGCCAGCTTGAGAAGTAGCCTCGGCCCCTTCCAGACTACAGATCGTATGTACCATCCTTGAGGAAATACTTAACAGAAGTTTTTCCCTCTGTGATACTGGTCTCTTATTTACTTGATTTTTGTTTGTTTGTTGGTTTGTTCTTGTTCTTGTTTTTCAAGACAGGGGATTTCTTTATAGCCTTGGCTGCACTGGAGTCTCTTTGTAGACCAGGCTGGCCTTGAACTCACAAAGATCTGTCTGCTTCTGCCTCCCAAGTGCTGAAACTAAAGGAGTACACCACCACCGCCTGGCTAATGGTCTCTTATTAATCACAGCAAACAAAGAGAGAAAAGTGCTGATGCTCAAGTTGCTTTCTCTTTTTATTCTGCCTGGGACTCTAGCTCATGGATTCGTGCCTTGTACATTAGAGTAAATCTTCTCATGTCAATTAACATAGATAATTCCTCACAAACACACAAAGATGTTTGGTTCCATGATGATTCTAAATCTCTTCAAGTTCACAATCAAGACTAACCATCTACAGTGATTTAAATAAGAAATGGTCCCCATAGGTTTGTATGTTTCAGTTATTAGTCACAGTTGGTGGAACTATTTGAGAAAGATTAGGAGGTGTGGCCTTGCTGGAGGCAGTGTATTACTTGGAGTAGATTTTGAAGTTTCAAAAGGACATGCCATTCCTATATCTCAGTATCTCTGTTTACCTCCCCCCCCACCCTCTGCTTCACACTCTGGATTAGATATAAGATCTCAGCTACTGTTCCAGAGATATGCCTTCCTCCCTGCTGCCAAGCCTCCCACTGTGAGGATCAGAGACTCACCTTCTGAAACTGTAAGCAAGCTCCCAATTAAATGATATCTTTTATAAGTTACCTCGGTCATGGTGTTTTGACATGAATAAATGGGGAAGTAATTAAGCACCCTGTAGGTGGGATGCTGGAGAGATGGCTCAGAGGTTAAGAGCACTGACTGTACTGTTCTTCTATAGGTTCTGATTTTAATTTCCAGCATCCACAGGATATCTCACAACCATCTATAATGGGATCTGAAGCACTCTTTTGGAATATAAGCATACATGAAAAAAATTACTCAAACACATAAAATAGATAAATAATAAAATTTAAAAAAGAAAAAAAATAATTCAAATAAAAATATACATCAGACTTAAAAGTAAGTATCATTTCTTACTTTAGACCAGAAGTTAGACATATTTTTGGTAAAAGGTCAGATAGTACACTTTTATGCTGTAGGAGTCATGTAATGCTGTCACAACTCATTTGTGCAAATACTGTGTTTGTAGTGTTATATATTTAAATAAACAAGCTTTCCAGTCCATAGTGAAATCTGAATTTTCCCAGATATTTTTATGTGTCAGACAACTCTATAATTGTATTTTTCTTTTGGTTTTTAAAAAATGTCTAAGATGATAGAATCCATTCCATGCTCCAAACTTAAGCAAAAATTAAAAAAAAAAAAAGCACATTTGGCCAGAATAAGCCATATATTATAGTTGGTTGATCCCTGCAATGTTACACACACTGGTCGCCTAGTTTATTAACTGCCAGTGTCAATTACTATTCTTCTTGACTTATTAAAGTCTCCTTGATTTTTCGGTAAGTTAGTTTTCACTTGTTGCTGTAACCCTCCCTTACATAGTAATGATTGTGTCTTCCCACTCTCAAGCCCTCTCCCTTCTTTCTCTTTCCCTGAGTTCCTGGACTTCACTGCTCAGATACATCCTACATCTTGGCTTCCCTGGTTTCACATAGAATCTTTGGCAGCTCCTTTTTACATCCTATCACAGCAGTTTCTACATGGACAAAAGGCTTTACATATATCACACAGAATCTTTGGCAGCTCCTTTTTACATCCTATCACAGCAGTTTCTACATGGACAAAAGGCTTTCCATATATCATCTAAATTTATTTTGGTCTAGCTAGAGAGGCTACTACTTTCACATATTAAAATACCTTACTTTGTATGTTCCTCGTTGCACAGTTGAAAGAAGGAGCAAGCATGTGATTATTTTGTGCCAAACCCATATGAACAAGTCTTCTTTGCTCAGAGGCTCATTTGTCATGCTAAAGGTGAATGGAAAGGTGTGCCCACCCACCATACTGACACTTTGATAGATCTTAGCAGCAAGAGCTTTCCCTGGAGGCTTTGTTTTATCTGAAGTGTATGACTGAATTAATCCACAGGTAATTCTATAGTTTTCCTTTGATACTTGGATATAAATAGAGCAAGATAGATTTAAAACAACTTTCCCCTGAGACACAGTACTCTCAACAAGTGGGTCCATTCTGTATTTTCTGGTATCCAGAAGAAACTGTACTCCAAGGAAGGTTTTTGCTTATGATCATGGGCTGAGCACATGCCTTACCCTGAGCTCCTGCCCTAAACAGGGTCTTTCACAAAATGAACTCTCATTATCTTGCTACTTATCTATGAATTCATTAACAATCTATTAGTTTTTCTAGTCAATTAAATCTCTAAGACTTTGTTTTTTATTATTATTATTAATTACACTTTATTCATTTTGTATCCCCCCATAAACCCCTCTGTCTTCCCCTCCCGGTCCCACCCTCCCCCCTTTCTGCATGCATGCCCCTCCCCAAGTCCACTGATAGGGGAGGTCCTCCTCTCCTTCTTTCTGATCTTAGTCTATCAGTTCTCAGAAGTGGCTGCATTGTCAGGGTTCTAGGTTATCTCCACGGACAGTCCTTGGTTGGAGTATGAGTCTCTGGGAAGTTCCCTGTGTTCAAATTATCTTGTTCTGTTGCTCTCCTTGTGGAGTTCCTGTCCTCTCCAGCTCTTACTATTTCCCACTTCTTACCTAAAATTCCATTCACTCTGCCCATCAGTTGGCCATCAGGCTCAGCATCTGCTTTGACAGTCTATACTGCAGAGGCTTTCAGAGGCCCTCTCTGGCAGGTTCCCATGTTGTTTCCTCTTTTCTTCTTCTGGCTTTCAAAAGCCCTCTGTAGCAGGTTCCGAGGTTGTTTCCTGTTTTCTTTTTCTTCTGATGTCCATCCTCTTTGCCTTTCAGGATGGGGATTGAACATTTTAGTTAGGGTCCTCTCTTTTGCTTAGTTTGTTTAGATGTACAGATTTTAGTGGGTTTATTCTATGTTGTATGTTTATATGAGTGAGTATATACCATGTGTGTCTTTTTGCTTCTGGGACAACTCACTCAGGATGATCCTTTCCAGGTCCCACCATTTACCTGCAAATTTCATGATTTCCTTATTTTTGCTGAGTAATACTCCATTGTATAGATGTACCACAGTTTCTGCATCCATTCTTCAGTTGAGGGGCATCTGGGCTGTTTCCAGCTTCTGGCTATTACAAATAAAGCTGCTACAAATATGGTTGAGCAAATGTCCTTTTTGTGTACTTGAGCCTCTTTTGGGTATATGCCTAGGAGTGGTATGGCTGGATCTTGAGGAAGCGCTATTCCTAGTTGTCTGAGAAAGCGCCAAATTGATTTCTAAAATGTAAACTGAATACCTTAAATGTAATAATGTCTGTGAAAGTAAATCATGCCACAATATTGGAAAGACAGACGGTCCTTCCTTGAAATGCCCAATAGTCCTACATCTCTTAGTTAATTCCAGATTAAATCAAGTTGACCATGAGTATTAGACATCACAACACCAAGCCAGTTTATCAGACTGAAATTGTATTCATACCAGAAGTTTAATTTACTTTTTAGATTAAGAAAGAGTTTACTTCCCCTCCTTGAGCTTTTCACAGCTAAGTTTGAGTCTAAGACATGTGATCTCTCCTCAATGGCCAGCCATTAGATGGGTCTGCTTTCAGGAACCAAGTCTTTCTCTTCTTGAACTGAGCTGTCCTTGTCTTAAATCTTGGGAGGTTTTTGTCCACAAGGTCAGGACACTGTAATGAATTTCAGCTAACTGAAATAAATATTGTGCACAATTTCCTGAGAAGGAGGAAGAGGAGGAGGAGGAAAAAAGCATAAAAGAGAAAATATCAGACAAAGCTATTCTTGGGGATTGTTTTTGATGCCTCGATCTCCTTCTGAAGAAGATTCTTTTTTAAAGTTTTTTATATTACATTTATGGTGTGGTGTGTGTGTGTGTGTGTGTGTGTGTGTGTGTGTGTGTGTGTTATATGCAGAATTGTGCACATATACTTACAATCAAGGCCAGAGGTCGGTCAAAGTATCACTCCACTCTGTCACTGAAGCTTGAGTTCACTCTTTTGGCTATAGTAACTGGCAGGCTGGTTTCAGGGATCAACCTGTCTCTGTCCCACTCAGCCCTGAATTACAGACTTATGTACAGAGTATGTACATAAGTGCACCTATGTACATAGGTGCTTGAGGATCCGAACTCAGATCCTTATGCTTAAGTATCAACCTTTGGGTCATCTTCCCTGTTAAAAAGAACATGCAGGACATAAAAAACTAAAGTGTCCTTCATTGCACTCATAGAAACAATTAGGTTGACTAATAACATTTAGTGTTTTACATATTTACTTATTTGTAAAAGAATAAGGCCTAAAAATACATTTTATTCACACACACACACACACACACACACACACACACACACACACACACTCCTAAGCTGGCTCAAATAATGGCATTGCCCTCGATGAAAGAGCATGTGTCTGTAGACTGCTCAACGTTTCAAATCAAACCTCATGGTGCCCTCCTCCCACAGTCCTAGTGAAGGGTTGCTAATATCTCCCTATCAGCTTCAAATCCCATGTCCACTCCCCAGCTGTTGTCAAAGACATCCTATGCTCCCATCATGATTGAAGTCATCAGGCTTTTAGAGCACGGTTTGTCTTCTCCTCTGTCATAACTTTGCCTTGGCTACAAGTTGAGGCTGAGGAGCAGGAGTGAGTTTTCTAAACAGAAGAAAAAAATAAATAAACCTGTCAGAAGTTAAAAACAACATAATATAATCTATTAAAGGTTTTGGTAATTCTGTTTATCGCAGAGAATAACAGATGCATTAGTGTGTAAAGCACTTAGCATTCAGAGGATGTCCCCAACCAAATGACACATGATGTTCTTATAATTTATCATGTCTTTTTTTTTTTACATAGTCACAAAATCATTATGAAAAATCATGACAACTTTCCTATTAAACAGATCCACTAAACCACAGATGAAGCATGTATCTTTTCATTTAGCAAATTAAGTTGGAATGGGAGGGAAAATTGGAAAAGAAAAGTGAGATGTGGTGATGTGAAATTTTAAAAGGTACATATTAATACAAAACATCCCCATCTCCTGTCTAATGCATCAGAATGATACAGAAGCCAACTTTCTTTTTATTTTTTAAATTTAAATTTTATTTTTTATATTAATTACAGTTTATTCACTTTGTATATCACCTATAGCCCCTTCCCTCATTCCCTCCCAATCCCACCCTCCCTTCTTCACCTCCTCCCATGCCCCTCTCCAATTCCACTGATAGGGGAGGTCCTCTTCCCTTTCCCACTGACCTTAACCTACCCTGTCTCATCAGGACTGGCTGCATTGTCCTCCTCTGTGGCCTGGCAAGGATGCTCCCCCCTCAGGCGGAGGTGATTAAAGAGCTAGTCACTGAGTTCAATCAGAGACAGCCTCTGTTACTTTACTAGGGAGCTGACATGAAAACCAACTTTCAAAACACCGAATTCTTTCTATTTTTTCTTTATAACAATCTCACTTGTAAGACTAATTAATTTTTCCTTATGTTTATTGTGTCAGAGAACAACTAATCTAATGCATGCACATGGGATATATTACTCTTATACTATATGAAGAGGTAATTTAATTATAAATTTAATAAAACCAGTATTTGTAGTATGGTGAAAAATGAGAGGAAGAAGAAACATTTTCTCATGAAAGAGTAGCATGAGAAATGATGAGCATGCACTCCTGGGAAGATAGCTTTGTAAGTAAAGAGTAGCTGTATAGCATGAGTACCTTAGTTAAAATCCTCAGAATAGATGTTAAAAGCTGCATATGGCATCACTGTGGATGAGGGAATGAATACAGGCAGATACTAGAGCTTACTGCCTCACTGGACTAGTGAAATCCATAAGAACCAGGTTCAGTGAGATGTCTTAAAAAAAATCGGGTGAAGAAAGTGAAGAATGATGGAGGAAAAACTGAATATCGACCTCTGGCTTCCACATGTACATATCTGTGCTCACATCTTCAGAAACACACACCTGCATTGTACACACATACCCATGAAAAAGAAGAAAGAAAATAACCCCTTCCACAGTGTGATAACAGATGGCCAATTGGGAATATGCAAAGACCTGAGAAGAGGCCTGATCAGAAACTAGATGACACCTAGACCTGAAGAGAAGGTGACAAGTGCAATGGTGACTTTGGTCTAGGTGACTTCAGAAACCAAGAGGGTGAAGACAGCCCCCTTAGCAGATGCAACTCATTTTTGTTTATATGTTACAAGAAGCTGTGAAGAATTCCTTACATCAGGCTTTCATGGTGGATACTGTCAGGTACAATGGAAACTCCATTTCCCCAAATTCAGGCAGCTAGACAAAAGCAAACATTCCTCAGGAACTTGGGAAGCTGGTCCCCCTCTACGAAAAGTAACATTTATCTTATTACTGTCAAAAGGACAAACAGTTATTTGTGGTGCCTCTTAGAATACTGAAGAACATGCTGGCCTCCCGGCTCCCTTGGTAGCACAGTAACATTTCTAAGTCTATGCTTGTTCTTCTCTGCAGTTATCACCTCCCACCCCCACCATAAACTTCTTTAAGCTCAGGGGTTTCCCTTTCCGAAGCTTCACAATTTCCCCCTGACCAATTATTTTGGCCTTCTAACCTACTATCTTAGTCTTTGCTTTCTTGACTGCCAATATTTTTTTGTCTTCATCTCTCTTATCCTCCCTCTCACCTCTCATGCCCAAGTTCAGTCTGCTGGCCATATTAAGTCTACTTCTTTTTCTCTTTTTTCTATATTCCCCAAGATGCCTCTGGCTATTCTCTCCTTCTTATATACAATACAAACCTTCCCTTAAACAGTCATGGAGTGTCATATCATCAGTTAATACAGAAACTTACAACCTTTTTCTGTAATACAACTCTGTATATGCCTAGGAGTAGTATAGCTGGATCTTGAGGAAGCACTATTTCTAACTGCCAGAGAAGCGCCAGAATGATTTCCACAGTGGTTGTACAAGTTTACATTCCCACCATCAGTGGAGGAGGGTTCAAAATTCTCCACAACCTCTCCAGCATGAGTTGTCATTTGACTTTTTAACCTTTGCCACTCTGACGAGTTAAAGGTGGAATCTCAGGGTCATTTTGATTTTCATCTCTCTGATGGCTAAGGATGTTGAGCATCTCTTTAGGTGTTTCTCTGCCATTCTATATTCCTCTACAGAGGAATTCCTAAACAGATAATTCTCTGTTTAGCTCTGCATCCCATTTTTAATTGGATTGCTTGATTTATTGATTTTTAATTTCTTTAGTTCTTTATACATTCTGGGACATGGGAAGTAGGAGAAAACAAGAAACAGGACAGAAGCCTACGACAGAGGGCCTCTGAAAGACTCTACCTAGCAGCGTATCAAAGCAGATGCTGAGACTCATAACCAAAACTTCCGTAGAGAGCAGGGAATCATATGATAAAAGGAGGAGTTAGTATGACCGGGAGAGGAAAGGAGCTCCACAAGGACAAAATATATCAGGGCATGGGGGTCTTCTATGAGATTGTTTCTCCAACCAAGGACCATGTATGGATATAACCTAGAATCTCTGCTTAAATGTAGCCCATGGTACCTCAGTATCTGAGTGGGTTTCCCTAGGAAGGGAAGGGAACAAAAACTATTTCAGACATAAACTCAGCGATTGGGTCCTTTACTTCCCCCTGCCCCCGAGAGAGGAACAGCCTTGCTAGGCCATAGAGGAGGACATTGCAGCTAGTCCTGAAGATATTTGATAAGCAAGGGTCAGATGGAAGGGGAGGAGGACCTCCCCTAGCAGTGGACTTGGAAAGGGACAGGGAGGAAATGAAGGAGGAAGGGTGGGATTGGGAGGGAATGAGGGAGAGGGCTACAGCTGCGAAACAAAGTAAATAACCTGTGATTAATATTAAAAAAGAAAAATGAAAAAAGAAAATATTTCTGAATTAATTATAAAAGGTAGAATAAGACTACAGCAATTGTCAGGAACAGACCCAGCCAAAATTTTAACATCACTTACTAAAGCTGAGATTTTGTCACTGTGTGTGATCAATGAAGTAACTATTTCAGAGAAATAAATAGCAAATATCCTAAAAACAAACATACATATACAGTTCATAAAAAGAACTAATTGGATTCTCCCAACTATTATAAATAGAACACCAATTCCAGAGGCACCAACATTCTATACTGATGCAAACAAGATAGAGATGGTGGGTTATAAGTCAGACAAAATAAGCAAGGTGATCAAAAGTCCATATACCTCAGTTCAAAAATCAAAACAGTAACACGAAGAAAAAAACTTAGGAACTACTTCAACCAATATACTCTAAGGATTTGTTGACATTAGAATGGAAACCTGCAGTAGTTTTGAGATGGGGAAGTGCTTATCCTTATGTATTTAAAGGGGATGACAAAATATGGCTACCAACAAAACTTATAAAAATTGGATTAGACGTGGGAAGACATCTTATCATCTGAGACATGACTGTCTTCACAAAGCGAATAGCTCAGGCAATTTACTCTCACAGATTGTCTCAATTATTGATTTTTTTTCCAAAATTTGCATGCAAATCAACTTCAAAAAGTCTAACCTAAATGACTGACAACACAGAGACTAGAAAAAGAACACAGACTGGAGAGACAACACAAGTAATGGACAGAAAAAGACACAACTAGCTTTCCAGAACTTGGTCAATATTGCAATTTTCCTAGCACACCCAAAAGTTATTGTTGTCTATTGTGTGCAGATTGTTAATGTTAAAGGAAAAAACAATTTCTAAAAATCAGAAAAGGGGATATGATGTAGACGTTTCTGGTTTCTTTGAAGACTCAATTGTGTCCTGTTTTGTTTTGATGAATCTGATTTGTGAGAGGGCATGTGATGATTTGCTTCAAGATGTCCCATGCTAGGGGGTGATTTTGACCAACTGAAAATATCAATGGGTAGACTTTGAGGAGAGGAGGTATATAGAAACCCATGGACAACACTTTTGACCCACAGCGCTTTGCTGGTCTTCTTTCACTTCTCAGAAAGAAATTTTCCCGAGACCTTCTCGGGCCAATTCATTTGAGTTTTGTGGCTTTCTATGGCATATTATGATTCAGTGGAGTCTTATTGTTTATGCTGAATCATGATGAATCATGTTGTTTGATGGTGACCTTTGGATGGACTGCTGGAATACAGACAACATAGAATGGACTCAAAGCAAGGAACAACTTCTTTCTTTTTTAAAAACTTTATTACAATTCATTCATTTTGTATCCTGGCTGTAGCCTACTCTGCCCCCAGCACCTCCCAAACCCATCCAACCTCCCTATTCTCCCCGTATGCCTCTCCCCTAGTCCACTGATGGGGGGGACCTCCTCCTCTTCTATCTTACCCTAGCCAATTAGGTCTCACCAAGGCTGATTATATCATTTTCCTCTAAGGCCTGGCAAGGCTGGACTCTCTTCCCCCAGAGAGAGATGATCAAAGAGCTAGCCACTGAGTGCATGTCAGAGACAGCCCATGATCCACTTAATAGGAAACCCACATGGAGAGTGAGCAGCCTATGGATTTCAACTGAGCAGGGGGGTCTATATTTCTCCATGCATGGTCCTTGTTTGCAGTATCAGTCTCTGCAGACCCCCATGAGCCCAGTTTTTTTGCCTTTATTTGTCTCCTTGTGAAGCACCTGTACCTTCCAAGTCTTTCTATCTCCCCCTTCTTTCATAAGATTCCCTGTACTCTGCACGAAGTTTGGCTATGTATCTCAGCATCTCCTTTGATACCCTGATGGGTAGATTCTTTCAGAGGCTCCCTGTGGAAGGCTCCTGTCCTCTATGTTAGGACTATATATCATTTTGCTCTGGAATGGAAAATTTCATCACTGAATATTTTCTCCAAACTGACAAAATTCATTTTAAACTGTGTATTCATTTTTCTTTTCACATTTATTTATGCATGATAATTATCTATTCCAGTAGCAACTGCACAGAGATTCTGATTGTATTGATGATGAATTCAAATAAATTAAAAAGAAACAAATGTGTGGTTTTGGTCAAGGTTTGCCAAGTTTCAAATCAAGTCTGCATTGTATAAGTTCCCAGGAGAAACTAAAACAGATCTTCAAAAGGTGTGCTGCAGGTAGTGGTAGCTCTACTATGCTGTGTGCTGAAGTATCTGCTTAAATGTCAGTTTCTAGCTTCATCCATGTTGAAGATATTTTGCCTTACATGATAATTCCATTGTCATGAAACATAAAAATGATTTGGAGAAATTTGGATTTTATTGTTGTTAAAGCATTGGATATAACACAGTTGTTTGCAAACGAAGATTCTGCTTATCTGGACTTTGTCCATTCTCGAATTAATTAGCCATTTATGAAAACCATAGCTGGCACATCTTGGATTCCAACAGATGGTAGGGACACATTTCTTCTAACACCCACATTGGGATGGTATCTGCAGATCACATATGTTTCCAAGAGGCTGGGCACAAGTTTGGGTATTCTGCCATCTAAAAATAAAGAAAGAAAATAAATTTCAATTCAGCATACAGCAAAAGTTGGAAGCAGAGAATCAACCTTAGAACCAGGATTTACTTCATAACACCCCACAATAGCACTATGAATTAAACCCTATAGACAGATCTTTATGAGTTTCAGGCAAGCCTGGTCTATATAGTCAAATCCAGCCAGGCAAGCCAGCATACATAAGTGAGACTCTACACAAATACCCACCAAAGGAGAAGAAGAAGAGGAGGAGGAAGAGAGGAGGAGGAAAAGGAAGAGAAGAAAGGGGGAAAAGAGGTGATGGAGGAGTAGGAAGAGAGGAGAAGGAGGTAGAGGTGTAGGTGGTGGAGAAGGAGAGGGGAAGTGAGGAAGGTAGAGAGATAGAGAGATAGATAGATCAGGGAAATGAACAGAAACGTTAAATGTGGAGCTAGGGCACATATCACATCCATCTGCAGCAGCCTCTACTGTCACTGTTGTTATAAAGGAAAAGACTCCTACCAAAATCAACCTATAGGCTTAGACTTTTCAACAAACCTATTATATGTAGGGATCTTAAATGCTTCTACCTCCCTTCAACCCACTAAGCAAGCATAAAAGAGAAAGAAGGTTATTAGGAAAAGGGGGTTGTAGATCTTTTTAGAAGTAGTTCCTTGTCTTCTCCTACTTCCAATATCTATCATGTTTGTGCTTCTGAATAAGGTTTCAGCCTCTTCCCTAGGGTTTTCCTTGTTGTTTACCTTCTTTAAGACTATGGATTTTAGTTTGTTTAAGCTATAATATATGACTAATATCCACATATAAATAAGAATATTTCATATGTGTCTTTCTGCTTCTGGTTTATCTAACTCAGGATGATCTTTTTTAGCACTATCCATTTGCCTGCTAATTTCATGATTTCCTTGTTTTTAATTGCTGAGTAGTATTCCATCATATAAATGTACCATAATTTTGCTATCCATTTCTCTATTGAGGGGTACCTAGGTTGTTTCAAGATTATAGCTATTATGAACAAGGCTTTTATAAACATTGTTGAGAAAATGTACTTGTATGGTTGAGCATCTTTCGAATATATGTCCAGGAGTATACCTTGATCTTGAAGTAGCACTATTCCTAGTTTTCTGAAAAAGTGCCAGACTGATTTCCAATGCAGTTGTACAAGTTTACATTCCCACCAGCAATGGAGGAGGGTTCCCCTTTCTCCATAACCTCTCCAGTATGTGTCATCCCTTGAGTTTTTGATCTTAGCAATTCTGATGGGGGGAGATGGAATTTCAGTGTCTGCCATTCAATATTCATCTGTTAAGAATTCTCTGTTTAGTTCTGTAGCCCATTTTTTAAAACAACTGGATTACTTAGTTTGTTGGTGTTTAACTTCTTGAGTTCTTTATATATTCTGGATATTAGCCCTCTGTAAAATGTAGGGTAGGTGAAAATCTTTTCCCAGTCTGGAGACTGTCATTTTGTTCTGCTGACAGTGTTCTTTGCTATACAAAAGATTTTTAGTTTCATGAGGTCTCTTATTGATTGTTGATCTTAGAACCTGAGCTGTTGGTGTTCTGTTCAGGAAGTTGTCTGCTGTGCCAATGAGGTCAAGACACTTCTCCACTTTTTCTTCTAACATATTTAGTGTGTCTGGTTTCATGTTGAGCTCTTTGATCCACTTGGAATTTACTGTAGTGCAAGGTGATAAATATGGGTCTATTTGTATTTTTCTACATGTAGACCTCCAGTTAGAACAGCACTATTTGTTGAAGATGCTATCTTTTGTCTATTATATGGTTTTGCCTTCTTTGTGAAAAACCAGGTCTTCCTAGATGTGTGAATATATTTCTGGATCTTTGCTTCCATTCTATTGATCCACCAGTCTGTTTCTAAGCCAGTAACATGCTGATTTTCTTACTGTTGCTATAGTACAGGTTGTGATCATGGATGGAGACATCTCCAGAAGATCTTTTATGGTAGAGGATTGTCTTATCTATTTTGGATCTTTTGTTTTTCTATATAAAATTGAAAATTATTCTCTCTGGCCAAGATGAAAAACTCAAGGGACAACACATGCTGGAGAGGTTGTGGAGAAAGAGGAACCCTCCTCCACTGCTGGTGGGAATGTAAACTGATACAACCACTCTGGAAATCTATCTGGTGCTTTCTAAGACAATTAGGAATAGTGCTTCCTCAAGACCCAGCTATACCACTGCTAGGTATATACCCAAAGTTTGCTCCAGTACACAAAAGGGATATTTGCTCAACGATGTTTATAGCAGCTTTATTTGTAATAGCCAGAACCTGGAAACAACCCAGATGTCCATCAACGGAGGAATGGGTACAGAAATTGTGGTATTTTTACACAATGGAATACTACTCAGCAATCAAAAAGGAGGAAATCATGAAATTTGCAGGCAAATGGTGGGATCTAGAAAAGATCATCCTGAATGAAATATGCCAGAAGGAGAAAGACAAACACGGTATATGCTCACTTATATAGACCTATAAGATATGATAAACATAATGAAATCTATACACCTAAAAAGATAATCAAGAGAGCGGACATGGGGTAAGATTATCAATCCTCGTTTAGAAAGATAGATGGGATGTGCATTGAACATATGACAGGAGTCTACTGAGCGCATTTGAAAGACTCTAACTAGCAGTGTTTTCAAAGCAAAGACTCATGACCAAACCTTTGGCAGAGTACAGGGAATCATAAGAAAGAAGGGGAGTTAGTCTGATGAGGAAAGGATAGGAGCTCCACAAGGACCAAATATATCAGGGCACAGGGTCTTTTCTGAGACTGACATGCAACCAAGGACCATGTATGAATGTAACCTAGAACCTCTGCTCAGATGTAGCCTGTGGTAGCTCAGTAACCAATTGGTTTCCCATAGTGAGGGGAACAAGGACAATTTCTAACAGGAACTCAATGACTGGCTCTTTGTCCTCCCCACCCCCCAAGGGAGGAGCAGTCCTGTTAGGCCACAGAGGAGAGCTTTGCAGCCAGTCCTGAAGATACCTGATAAAACAGGATCAGATGAATGGGGAGGAGGTCCCTCCTATCAGTGGACTTGGCAAGGGGCATGGTGGAGATGAGGGAGGGAGGGAGGGACTGGGAGGGAATGAGGGATCGGGACATGGCTGGGATACAGAGTTAATAAAATGTAACTGGTAAGAAAAAAATAAAATTCAAAAAAAAAAAAAGAAAATTATTCTTTCAAGGTCTAATACTATCAATCCATGAGTATGGGAGATCTTTCCATCTTCTGATATCTTCTTCAATTTCTTTCTTCAGAGACTTGAAGTTTTTTCATACAGGTCTTTCATCTGCTTGGTTAGAGTCACACCAAGGTATTTTATGTTATTTGTGGCAATTGTGAAGGGTATTGTTTCCCTAATTTCTTTCTCAGCCAGTGTGTCCTTTGCATAGCAGGGAGGTTCACTTTCTTTTTTTTTTTTTTTTAGTTACTTTTGTATCCAGCCAGTTTGCTGATGGTGTTTTTCAGCTGAAGGAGTTCTCTGGTAGGAAGTTTGGGGTAATTTATGTATAATATCTTATCTGCAATGATGATGCTTTGACTTCTTTTCTGATTTTTATCCTCTTTATCTCCTTTAATTGTTTTATTGCTCTAGCTAGGACTTAAGAACTGCGTTGAAGAGATAAGGACAAAGTAGGCAGCCTTGCCTTGTCCTTGATTTCAGTAGGATTAAGTTTCTTTCCATTTAGCTTGATGTTGGCTATAAGCTTGTTATTGCTTTTACTGTGCTTAGGTATGTGCCTTATATCCCTGATCCCTCCAAAACTTTAAACATGAACGGGTGTTGGATTTTGTCAAATGCTTTTTCGGCATCTAAGGAGTTGATTTTGTGTGTGTGTGTGTGTGTGTGTGTGTGTGTGTGTGTGTGTGTGTGT
>NW_026585504.1:53052685-53091229 GCF_907164565.1 Psammomys obesus | reverse complement strand
TGTGTGTGTGTGTGTGTGTGTGTGTGTGTGTGTGTGTGTGTGTGTGTGTGTTCTTTCAGTTTGTTTATATGGTGGATTACATTGATGGATTTTCGTATGTTAACCACTCCTGCATGCCTAGGGAAAGCCTACTTGGCTGTGGTGGATGACCAAACACCTGACAAAAGCAATTTAAAAAAGGAAATGCTTATTCTGGGTCACAGTATAATTAAGGATATGATCAATCATGGGAGAAATAATACGGCAGCAGGGACCAAAGACAGTTGTTCATATAATGTCTATAGTCAGAAAGCAGTTCAGAATGAAGCTAGGTTATCTAAGCTCATTGTTCACCACCAGTGACTTATTTCCTCCAACACTGCAGCACCTCTAAAAGGCTCAACAGCTTTCTGAAAAGGTACATTTCCAAAATGTACTCTTGGGCTTGAAGAGTAGCTGGATACAATTGCTTGTGGATGTTTATATTGGTGGGCTGTTAACATTTAAAGGTAAAACCAGAAAAGGCCTTAGCTTTTGCAACCCACCCTCACCTGTGAAATGTCACTCAACTATTTGTGCTCATCAGGCCACTCCACTAAAAGGTCAATGTTAACAATATGTTTATACTCTTGTTTGGGCTTTTCCTGAAGATATATGAACAAATGTTTGTATATCCATCTCAGATAGGGTACATACTACTCTACTCAAGTCTATCAATCCCACAGAAGGTATAGACTATTCTACTATTCTACAGCACAGATTTAAAGGAACAGAATCACTAGAAGGTCCACATGACAACTTAGATAAGCCCCATCTCTGAAGTTCCCAGCACAACCTTTGGGTGACTTCTCCAAATAACTCCCAAATGTTGAAGGAAAGCTTGTGAGTCCTATAGATCTCTGAGCTCCCTCAACTCCTCAGATTTCCTTAGTTTCCAAATTTTTCTCAGGTGAATCTCCCCTATTTCAGGGGAATACTTTAACTAGAAGAAACAGCTACTCAACACACTCTTTAGTAATTATGTGTTAAAGGATGTTGTTAAATCAGTGTTTCTGAGTAATCAGTTCTTCTCCTCTATGGTGGTCCACAAAGTGGCTTGACCAAGGTAGAGCACATAGCACACAGACTGTGAGACTTTGCCAGCTGAGCACTGACTTAAAATTGACAAACATGTGATAGAAATGTATGGATAGACAGATGCATACATACATATATACATAGAAAGATTCATAGACAGCAACATAGAGAGTGATAAATAATCTTTATTGAGTTATAGATATACTGGTGGAAGATCAATGATAGACAATCCATAAAAGATAGATGATATATAGAGAGATTTATAGATGATACATGCACATTTTGATAGATTCATAACTAATCATGTTAATTGATAAATGGATAGGTACAGATAGATGAAAGATGGATAAATGATAAATATATGAATAGATTTCAAACCAATGGATGTGAGCTGAACAGCAGGTGCCTCACAGCATGTAAATTTGTCTATCAAAAGCACATCACTCATTTTTCCCACTCAGCCTGGAAACACAGAATGAGTTGAAAGACCTCTGAATAGAAATGACATTTGGCTGATCCCATTCGAGGACAGTTATTAATGCTGCTATTGTGCCTATGTGTTAAATTTGGCCCCAAAACACCACCAGATGCATCCTCCCAGGCAACCTGGAGGCCTTTCTAATGATGCCTCTAGGCCAAAAACACTGCTGCTGTTCTATTCAGACAGGCTGGTCACTTGGATAGAAACAGAGCATCATGGCAAGAACTATAGCCTAGGGAGGCTTCATTTTATGAAAAATGAACATAGCTAGGGCCTGAGTCCTGCAGTCAGATCTGGCTTACAGATGGTATACTTCTTCTAATGGCAGGAGAAGCTATTATAAGGGTAATCTAGATCAACTTTTGAGTTAACTAAATTCCACAGGGTTTTGTATATGATCATGTGTCCACATTGTAACTAGCCTTGTGTGATGTCTAATTGTGATTATTAACTTGATGAGATTTAGAGTCACTACAAAAACAGACATCCAGCAGTGGAAGTTTCTGTACTATGCTACCTGAGGTAGGGAATCTAACCCTAACTGTTATGGTTTCATCCCATGGGCTGAAGACCGAGACTAAATGAAATGGAGAAAGTCAGGTGCTCAGGAGCATTCTCCTTTCTGCTTCCTGACTGTGGAAGATGCTCTCCTGTAGCCACAACTTCTCCACCCCGATGGACAGTACCTTCAGACTGGGGACTGAAATAAAGACTCTTCCTTCCTACAGTTTGTTTTGTTAGGTATTTCATCTTGGCAACTAGGAAAATAACTCATACTACTTGTCATAAGGAACATGAGAGATCAGAGATTCAGGGCAATGATGAAACAAGATTACCTTTAGAAAGAGTGTGAAAATAGAATCTGATTTCATGTAATCAGAGAAGGAGGTAGACCCTTCTAGGGTCATCTAAGATTTTACTCAGGAAATAAAAGACATTGCTCCATATAACACCTGCAATCCACCATATTCTTGGTGATGAAGACACCAACACTAGAAGGTTTTTCTGGCTTTCCTATGGTGCAGCAGTTGACAGAATCAAGATTAGAACATCTAATTCTGAAACCATATTGTTAGATTTTTTCATTAGACAAGGAGAGGTGATTTCTGCAGATAGGATTAGAATATGACTAATAAGTAGGAAGTATTGGTACAAAGCACAACAGGAGGTACCTGGCAACTTTCTTAGACCTTCCAGAGGATAAGCCATTTAGCTTTCAAAGCAACATACAAGTTAGTTGCTAAGATAGGATTTGGCTACAAATAAGGACACATGAATAAAGAATCTGAGTAAGCAATTAGTCTAGAGTTACACACCACACACATATACAAATCAAAATAAAACAAAAACAAAAACAGGAGGAACAAGAATCTGAACACTATGAAGGTTATTGTTCCTGGTCTGTTACACTGCATTAAGTACTGATATTAGGTCTTAAAGCATGGCCAGCTTATGTTTGAAGGTGTCATTGCATCCCTGCTGTTTGCATTCTGTATCTAGAGAAGGAAAGCTTAAAAGGATAGGTGTTGACAAAGCTCAGGTAGGTAAATGGAAAAGAGATAGATACGAGAGACAGAGATAAAGATGATAGATAGATAGATAGATAGATATATAGATAGATAGATGATTTCTAGATTATATAGATGATAAATAGGTAGGTATGATAAATAGATACATATATGATAGATAAATAGGTAGAGATGATACATAAATTTATAGAGGTATTTAAAAAATTGTATAGATTGATAAACACATAGATATGTAAGTACACTAATAAATATTATATATTATTTATATTTCTAAATAAATATTTATACCATACAGATATACATAGATCAAGACACAAATACAGATAATTAATACCAATACTTTTAAAACTTCTGCTTAAAGAGAATACCACAGATTTGAGAGGGTCAGTTGCTCTACTTCCAATTCTATACCTCAGAGAAGACTGCAAACATTCATATAGTAAGACTGCCTGGTCGGAAGGCTATGCCTGAGACTGTATGTCTTCTAACATTATTGATAATCACACTGTGCAACTTTGATACAGAAATGAAAATGCTGTTATCATTTTAAAAAGCTGCTAATTTAGACAGAGCCACTCCTGTGACCACTATGGGGATATCAAAAGGCCTGAGCCGAAAATTGCAGGACATGGAAGCCTTTAGGGAGTCTGATGTGATACCTGAGATACCTGAGGGGATGAGTTCTCCAACAGAGAAGGAATTCATTTCTCTTTAACTTTGACAAACAGCATGAAGTCGCATTTAGCTTAATTTGCAGTAAATAAAGAAATATTTTTGGGTATAAAATAAAACTTACCTCCTAATTGAATTATTTGATGGTTTTAGTCAAAGTATCTGAATAAAACTCCCCTTCTTTTTCTACTGTGCTCTCCACTCTCTGAAAAGAAAAGAGAAAGGGAGAAAATAACAAAGCCACAGAGATTTTCAGGGGTGAATACAAAAAGACGGAATATCAACTGTTTCCCCAAGCAATGAGATCAATATATTTTGCTTCTCAGGAGTATGTTCCATGTCTAATTTTTCAATTAAGATTTTCATGGCAGAGACGAAATCATGACTTATGCAGTGAGCACTGACTAGTTGCACTTGCTTGGTTTAAAGGGAGAAAAATGAATGTGTGTATTTAACAGTTTTATGATTATACTTTTTGGTAAGAGCTGAGGGTAACTATGGCTTTGTGACAGCTTAAGGTATTTGGTTCCACTAAGAGGAGATGGTACGTTGAAAGGCAGGAAGCAGGAAAGCAAAGAATGGTTTCCCAGTAATTGGAATCCAGGCAATAATAATATGGCATTGCTTATTTTAAAAAGTAAAAAATAAATAAATAAATAGATAAATAAATAAATAAAGAAAGAAAGAAATAAAAACTAAAAAGTGTTCTTTTTTTCCTTTCTGGAAAATAAAACTTTGCTTTATTGTAGAGCATCATGACCTTATCCAAGAGAAAAAGGGGAAATTAAAAATTGTTTCACTTGAGTGCATTTGCCTTTGAATCAAGCATGTGCTAAAGTCTATGCGATTTCTGGCTACAGTTTCTCCTTTTATTTCCTCTTCTTTTACAATTATATGATTTCATAGTTGATGGGTAAACTTTTGAGGTAACTTTGTAACCAATTTTAATTTTGCATCTGAAGAAATAAAACATAATAAAGTAAAATAATGACTGGCAAGATGGCTCAGCAGATAAAGATGTTTGCCACCAGGTCTGACAAACTGAATTCAATCTCCAGAAACCGTATGGTGGATAGAGATACAGACTATTGCCAGTTTTCCTCTGAGCACCATTTATGCAACATGGTTTGTATGCATGTACACATGAATGCAAGTGAATTTAAATGTACATATGCATGCACACACACAAATAAATATATAAAAAAGGAAAGTACCTTGCCTATGAATGTATTGCCAACTTACAATTATTCTTATTTTTGTATGGCTAGAAAGAAGAAATTCTGAGAACTAGGGTAATATTAACACACCAGGTCAGAAAAGACTTCAAGAACTAGGAATCAATTACTCTAGGGAAGTGGAATGAAAATATCTACTAGGGCTGGGAGATGGCTCGGTGAGTAAAATGTTTCCTGAGTTCATCCCTCTAAAGCCATATTAAACAAACAAACAAAATAAAACAGCGTAGTAGCATATACACTTGCAATCCCAGCAATGGATACCTGGAGACAGCATCATTCTTAGAATAACCAGCAGTGTAGCCAAAGTGGCGATCTCTAGGTTCAATGAGAAATCTTGTGACAAAAAATAAGTGGCGAATAAAAAACATCCTGACATCAATTTCTGGTCTCCATAAGCATGCACACACCGGCGCACCTAGACTTACACATGCACACACACGAAAACAAAGATCTATTGTCTATTGGTGGTACTTTTATTTATGTGTTTTCTATTTTTTATTTAAAAAAAAGTACAGTCTAAAACTAGCTTGAACTAAATCTTCATGGGACCAAAAGGCTTGGACTTAGGTATCATTTCAAATATAACTGTTTTTCAAATAAGAAATGCTGTTTCTCTCAGCTCTATCTTTAGCTTTCTGTGTTGGTCTCCCACTTATGTTCTTAGGTTACAGTCCATCATTGAGGGAAGCTTAGCAGAAACAATGGAGGAACACTGCTTACCCATTTGCTCTCAGGTTAGTGCTTGGGTAGGTTTCTTACATAGCCCAGAATTACATGCCCATAAGATGGTTTCCACTACCGCAGCCTGGGCCCTTCTATATCAATTACAGACCAGGGCAATTTCATAGACATGCTTTCAGGTCAATCCTTTAACCCAGATGCCTTCTCACATGGCTCTAGGTTATGTCAAGTTAAGAACTGACACTGGCTAGGACATTAACCTTGATACAGAAAGCCAGTTAGTATGATTGGCTAGATTTGGGTTATAATACAATTTTATATCTAAAAGGATACAAACGGGTTTGGGGGACTCATTGGTTGTGATGAATAAAAACAGAGCTTCTTAAAGGAAAGAGAATATGTAATAGGAAAAAAAAACACATAAAAATAAATAATAAAACAACTGCTTGAGAAGTGTTTAGTGACCTGAAAAACAACACACAATTTATCATCATTAATCTTATTTGTTAACTTGATGGGATTTAGAATCATCATAGAAACAGATCTCAAGTAATATTTCTTAGTAATACTTTAGGTTAGCTGAGGTAGAAAGATTTATCCTACTTTTGTGACATTGGTTCCTCCACATAGACCAGAGAGACTTTGGAAGCCCTAGGAAGTCATCATGCCCCCACACTGACAGGCAGCAGGCAGAAAAGAACTCCATCCAGCAGAGGTGGGGATTGGATTCCGATGACAGCATGGCTGAATTTGGAAAGCAATTTCTTCACAAACTGTGCTGCTAAGAAGCCAGGACAAACATACTGACCTCTGCTTCAGGAAACAGTTAGCAAAAGAATCAGCCCATCTATCCCCTATTTCTGACCTAAAGAACACAAAGGTAAATTGTGCCATCATAAAATCTGCCTCTACTGTTATACAGCAGCTTTCTACTTCCTTTTTGAATGTTGGGACAAAACACCATGACTAATGTAATTTACAAAGGAAAATGTTAAATTGGGTTAAAGGTTTCACAGGGTCAACATCAGCAACAATGAAGCAAATATCTGGCAGCCTCGGCAGCTGAGAGCTCTTATTTTGATCTCCAAATAAAAATCAGAAAAAGATCTAACTGGGAAAGGTAGATCTTTTGAAAGCTCAAACCCTGCCCCCAGTGATTTACTTCCTCCTGTAAGGCCACATTTGCTAATCCTTCCCAAAGAGTTCCACTTCCTGGTAATGTAGTGTTCACATACAGGAGCTGCCTGTCGGTGGGTCACAACTTTAATCCTGGCAGAGGTAGGTAGATATCAGACTTGGAGACCAGCTTGTTCTACAGTGCAAGTTTTAGGACAGGCAGAACTATACAGAGACATTCTGTCTAGAAAAACCAAACCAAAATAAAAAAAGACAAAACAAACACACAACTACAATAAAATAGGAGCATATGGAGGGTATTTTCCTTTAAAGAACCACAGAACCAGACTGTGTTTCAGTGTGGCAATAATTTCATGATGTTTTCACTGGAAGAAAGCAAAGGAAGTTATAAATCAAGTCAGTTTTCAAATACTTAGGTGGGAATACAGGGTTAAGTAAATTATAGTAAAGTAAGAAAGTCTCTCCTACAGGCTTCAGTAGTTCTCTGATGGAACTTGTAGCCTTTGGGTAGGTGAAAGCTACAGGTTTGTTTATATATTCCAAAGACTTCACATGATAGTCACAAGGATATTACGTAAAATACTGAGGTGAGCAGTAAATTGTTATTTAAGAACTTGGAACCTGCCACAGAGGGCCTCTGAAAGCTTCTGCAGTATAGACTATCAAAGCAGATGCTGAGCCTGATGGACAACTGATGGGCAGAGTGAATGGAATTTTATGTAAGAAGTGGGAAATAGTAAGAACTGGAGGGGACGGGAACTCCACAAGGAGAGCAACAGAACAAGATAATTTGAACACAGGGAACTTCCCAGAGACTCATACTCCAACCAAGGACTATAGTAATGGGAAGTAATGGGAAGAGGGACTGCCTCTGACACAATCTGATTGGCCTGCTCCTTGATCACTCCCCCCTGAGGGGGGAGCAGCCTTACCAGGCTAAGGTAGAGGACAATGTAGCCACTTTTGATGAGAACTGATAGACTAAGATCAGAAAGGAGAGGAGAACCTCCCCTACCAGTGGACTTGGGGAGTGGCATGCATGCAGAAAGGGGAGGGAGGGTGGGATCAGGAGGGGAGGAGAGAGAGGCTTATGGGGGATACAAAATGAATAAAGTGTAATTAATAAAAAATTTTAAAAAAAGAAACTCAACTCCTAAAAAAGAAAAAAATGAACTAAATATAAGCCAAGGTAATTTGGCTCTAAATCTGTAACATTCTAACTTTGTTCAGTCACAGAAGTTTTAATCAGTCAATTAGCCCTGTTTAATAATTAAACAGATGTTGATTTTCTCCCCAGGAAATATCAGTTCATCCTAGCTCTACATAAGTTTAGGTTCCTGGTTGCATTGTAGAAACTAAGTAACCATTTATAAAATTGAATGATGTACAACCCAGCTCTTAGGAGTGCCGTAATAACACGAATAATAGAATTTATTTATTCAATGCTTTATAGATATATCTGGTATGTCTAGATATCCTAATTTGTCAATTCCTTAAATTAAAATATGTTTCATGAACTGTAATTTAGTATATCATTCCTGACACAGCTAAATCTAAGGCAATGATTATGTCCATAAAAGCTAGGTGAAAACCAAGGTCTCAGCAAAATTATTTAATTAAGTCTTAAGCATAGCCATCTTCTAACAGCCTGGTATGATCTCTCTGTCTTTAAAGGTCAGGCCTCATTTATACAAATATTCACATTCTGTACAACAATATCTATCTTGTCACATTATTAAATATTGATGTATAGGTGCTTTGCATATGTTGGCACATCTAAGTCTCTGAAAAAACTCTTGAAAGCAGTAATGGGTCTGTTTGTTGTCCACATCACTAAGGAATGGGTGATTTACCAGGGAAAATTTTTTTACAAATTTTCCTGAATAAATAATGTAGATCTTTCCAAAACCAATGTATCACTTTTCAATTTCTTGAGTGCTAAAACAAGTAAATAAGAGAAATTTTTTTTAAGGAGGAAACTGTAGTTTTTAAGATAAGAAGCTTGTAAACTATCTTCATATCAGAAGTTTAATTTAATCTGAAAGAAAACCAGATCCATCAATGCCTAGTCAGCTCTCTGAAAAACCTGAGGGACATTTTCTTCCTCCTTGTTGAATCTCTGTGTTAGATGTTATTTAAATCATTTTAATCCTGGAACATTTACGCTAAAGAATGCCATGAACTTGCACTTGACATTATTTTCCTTATTCTGTACTTATCTATATTATGTGTGTGTATGCATGTGCATGTTTATGTGGATGCACACATCCATCCATGCACTTGTAAAGATCAGAAGTCAACATCAGGTGTCTTCCTCCATCATTCACCATCACACTTTTCGAGACAGCATCTCTCACTATACTGGAACTCACCAACTTCCTAGGCTGTCTGGTCATCAAGCCTCAGCAGACTGCTTGTGGGCACCCATGATCCTTCTTTCTCTACCTCTCCAACTCTGGGATTCCATATAGGTAGCACCACACCAACTGGTACATGTGCTGAGATCTGTACTCAGTTCCGTATGCTTGCACAGATAGAACTTTAACCCAAGGTGCTATTTTCTCAGCCTCTATATCTTGTAAATATTCCTTAGATTTTTAGCTATAGGTAAACATGAGAAGGGGCTCATGTTTCCTCCTACAATGATGTTCAGCAGTACAAACGAAGTATCCCAGTATTGTGGTGCGAATGATGACATGTGTTAGATTCTAACTCCGTGAACTTTCTCTCCTACTGGAATCACTGCCATGGCTGGTTGAGCCCTTCATCAAAGCCAAGCCCTGACTGAGAGTAACTGACCATGGGGAACTCATTTCAGGGATTATGTTTACTGAAATATCATGCCAAAGATGATGGAATATAAATGACTAACATAAAATATGATGAAATATCATACAAGGTTGAACCCTACTATTTTTAATATATATCACAACATTATAGCACACTGTGGTGGTTGTTTTGTCAATTTGACACAAGCTACAGTTATCTTTCAAGAGAGAACTTCAATAAAAAAAAAAAAAAAAACCTTCTTTGCATTGGCCTGTATTTAAACCCATGGAGCATTTCCATGATTAGTGATTGATGTAGGATGGCTCAGTTTATTGTGGTGTCTCTTCCAGGCAAGTGGTCCTTTGGGTCCTGTGGCATATAAGAAAGTTACTAAGTAAGTCAGGGCAAGCAAGCCAATAAGCAATGTCCCTCCAAGGATTGTGTAATGTGGATAATCAGGAGAAAACAAAGAAGCTGGTGGACCAGCCAGCTAGCTTGATATATGCAGTAAGCCACAGGGAGCCCTTATCTGAAAGTGGCAAGTAAAGACTGGCACACAAGGTTGTTCGCTGACCTCCACACACTCCACACTTGTTCCCATAAAAACACACAGAACTTGTACACAAACACACACACACACACACACACACACACACACACACACACACACATTGAAAAAGAGATAAAGAGAATATGAAGGTTTAAAAAATAGGATGCAGGCACTTCCTTTTTTTTGCCAGTTTTCATGGTGATGATCAACCATGTGTGAGCTGCACATGCTGAGGACCTAAAGGAAACCTTCAGGCAACACCTTTCAAGGAAACTGAGGGTCCTAATTCAGTAGGCATGTGGAACTGAATCCTACCCATAACCAACTAAGTGAACGTAAAATTATGCCTTCCTGAAGCCCAGCTTCAGGTGAGGCCATTGTAACACCATGAAAACCTTGTTTACATCCTTCTACAAGAACCTGCCTTTGTCAGAGGCACCTAGACCAGTAATGACGAGATTCCCAACCCATGGAAACTGTGAGATTATCTCTGTTATTTGACTCCCTGGTTTGGAAAACTAGGACACAGCAACTTAGTACCAATGTGTCAGCTCTGGAAACATTGCTGAGTCCAAGTAGACCAAAGCACTTCCTTGAGAAGGTTGTTTCTCTTCCACCAGCAAATAACCCTGAATATGTTTGAGCTCATCTCCATAACCAGATTCTGTGTCTCATTCTTGCGTTTACTTAACATAACAGTGACAAGTCTCAACTTCCTGGGTGTAAATACTGTGCCCAGGACTCACTAATTTCCTGCCTCTCAAAGCTGCTTCATTTGTGCCTATTTCTACATATGTGTAATGAGAACTATGACAGAAACTATTTATCCTCAGTAGTCTTACTTGTTAATGTAACACAGCCATGAATCATCTGAGGAGGAAGTCTCCACTGAATGATTGCCCAGATTAAGTTTGTTTGTTGGCTATCATGTAGCGATGGGTTTTCTTGATTGTTTAGGAATATAGAAGGGCCCAGTGTACTGTGGGCTTGTCATTACCTGAACAGGTGGTTCATGATCTATAATGAGGATAGGTAAGGTAAATATGAACCTGGGAGGAAGACTACAAGCATGGTTTCTGTTTCAGGTCTCTGTCTTGGGTTCCTCACATAAGTTCCCACAGTGACATGAAAGTATAAGCAATTGAACCCTTCTCTCCCTTAAGTCGCAATTGTTCAGAGTGTCTATCATAGCAGAAGAAAGCAAAGCAGAAAACATCTGCATAGACTTGAGTTCATACTGTGGTATTTCACCTTCATGTTCTCAGCATGAAGCACAGCTCTTATTATATAGTAAAAGCAGAGTTAGTCTTTGCCTGAGTTAATATCACTTGATCTTTCTGTCCATCTAACTACACTGCAGTCTATTTAAGTATATGGGCCATTTCTCATGTTAGCCCATGCTTCTTGGACATAGATAGTTAAAGAAGTTTTTTACACTTGGTCACCACAAAATATTGATCAATTAAAGGTCCATTGGTTTAATATTTTATTCGCTTTCTTAAATCTGTCATCCCTTCTAGTTATGCAAGGTTTTGAAGCCTTGGTAACCAGTGGATTTTATAAAATATCTAATTCTTTATTTCAATTGATCCAGCCACTGTTAAAGACATGTGAAAGATTTATTTTCAGTGCAATCAAATTTTATTGACATGCTTGGTTTACAGCTGAGACTCTTTGAGTATTCACAATAAATGTGAAAATTTCAAGTGGTTGATTTTACTGCTACCTTGAAACTTCTCTTTGAGATACAAAGTCAGCAGTTCATCACAGGGAAGTGCCAGGCCTCTTGGGCAAAGATGGCTTTGTGTACTTAGTTACTATTTCCAAATCCCAAACAGAACTGACCCAAGCACTAACTACTGCTGCTGGGTCATGTGCAGCCCAAACTGATTGGTTCTCTCAGACCAGCTTAGCTGTCTCCTTCTTTCAGGGATAAGTGGTTTTCACAGAAGTGTGTAGTGTGTGCATGCGCGCGCGCACACACACACACACACACACACACACACACACACACACACAGATCTTTCTTAAAACTGTCATCAAAGATGTGGACTGTCAACTAACATGAAACCAGACAAGTTTTGGCTTTCCCTTACCTTTTACCATTAAAGGGGCATTGTTAAAAGCCAAAGGATCTTTAAGAGATAAATGAATACAAATGTTATTTCTTATCATTAAGCACAAGTATTTATTGAGTGCCTAATTCCAGGTATTATTTAAGGAATCTTGTATTTTACCAAACAAAAGACACAAGAACTCTGCCAATTAAGTAGCTCAGATTGTGGGATTGTGTAGTAGGCAGAGAGGAGGCTGAGGAAGGTCACAGGCTGTGAGCAAGAGACAAAAAAAAAAAAAACAAATCTGTGAAACTGTGCTCAAAAAGGAAGAGCAGAATGAATGAGACTGTCAGTAGCAGCAGGGGCGGAGGCAGAGTGCCTCATTGCCACCTCCAGCAGCCTAAATAATTCATTTCCTCTTTAGGGTCCTACATTCAGGCAAAAACAAAATTTGTGCCTTCAACACAGAAGGGAATTTCAGCATGAGCTAGTGTAAAGCAGTTTATTAAAACACATTTTAATGCTGATCTTAACCTCAGGGATGGATAGAGACACTGGTAGAAATAATAGCACATACCTAAAGTGTGGGTATGGGCTTCTAGCAGGAGTGTTGCTCTTAGTTATATTCAGAATTATATTTTTGTTTGTTTGTTTGTTTGATGTGACTTTGTAAGTTACATTGCTTAAAGAGTTTAATTCATTATAAGCTTTAAAGGTTAAGGGAGTTTCTTTCAGGTGAGTCTGCAAAAGATGCCTTTTGAATATAGCAATGTGAGAGACGTTCTGGGATCTGAAAGGCTGTGAATCATGGAAGCAGAGTTTATTTGTTGTCTTTGATATTTCTGTTTCAGGTGTCCTTAGGGACATATGGGCTGTCTCAGTGGGCAGTTTAGGCTTTGTGGTATCTAAAACTTCCTGTAGGGAAATGCAAAGTAGACATTGGTATTCAGGGTCTCCTTTCTTTACTGAACTTTCCCTACCATGCTCCCATAATTTTACCCATCCTAACCCAGGGCAACAGCACTAAAATCATGGGTTGTCCACTTAATTACAGGTCAAGACTAAAGACTATACCTTGAGGAGTCTCAAAACCCATTATCTTACCCTTCCTAAGGTGATCTTCTTTATTATTCTATCAGATCTCATGGTTTCAAATATAATCTATATGCAAATGGAACTGAAATTAGAATGTCCACTGTAGGGTTTGGGGGTAACCAAGACATGCACACCCAATTACCTTTTCAGCATCTCTGCTTGAACATCTAAAAAGCATTGCTAATTCACACCCAAAAGGTCTACTATCCCATCTCATATTCTATCTGGATTTGATTACTGAAAGTTCTATCCTTTCTATCACTCAAAGCAGGCCTGGAAATTTTTCTTATTTTTTTTTCTAATACCTCTCTATCTGATCTGATAGTAAATACAATCAACTATCCTTCTAAATGTCACCCATCCAATCCTTTTCATTTCTCTGTGTCCAAAGTTACCCTCTGTCTTTGGATTCTCTTATTGCAGGTAGCGCTGGGGCTGCCATGGTCATCCCTTTAGAAAATCATCTTTGATATAGTCTGTCTGTCCCACAGTAACACAAGTGATTGGGTTACTTCAAAGTCAGTCCTTACCCCTTCCCAGGTCAAGTTCCTTTATAGCAGACACCCAGGATCACTCCTTATCAAGACCAAGGGCCTCATACTGGACTGGGAGTCTTTTGGACCTGAACTCATCAATTCCCTCTTTCAACCTCACTCTTCTTTCTCCAAACACTAAGTCCTGAGATATTTCAAGCACTAACCTTTGCCACTGTTTCATATGTGCCTTTTGCTCTGTTAAATAACTTGTCTGTGACAGCCAAATGTCTCTTCCCTCACTTACTTAAAGTCACATTCAAATGTTGCCATCGACATAACCCTTCTGTGATACCCTCTACAAGTTGCAGCTACCACCACCCCTGAAACTCTCTACTTTCATGTTCTCCATATCATATGTGGTCAGCTGACTTTTTAGACATTTTACTTAAATATTTAAATACTTGCAAATAAATACCACTCAGTAAAATTATCCAGACTGAAAGTCTATACATCTTGTTGACCTTCTATACAGTTAGAAAGTTTAAATAGCCTTTCTGAAATTATGGAGTTTCATATTGAACTTTATAATCTCACTAGTAAATATATTTTTATGCATGTATCCTGTCATGTCCATCTTTTTATAAAGGAACTGGCAATTTGAACAAAGGCCCTATGCTCACCCACTAAACACTCTTACGTTTCAGTTTTCAGCACCACATTGGCATGACTCCAGCTATAGGGGACCTACAGCCTTCTTCTGGCTTCATTAGGTACCTGAATTAATGTGCACATAAACACCTTCATACACATGCATGCTCATAATTAAAGTCAATTAAAATTAAATAAATGTTGAGCTATCTCCCCAGCCCATGTTTTAAATATATGTTTTATTTAAATATTATTTATATAGAGAAGTGCAATAACCATGAGTAGACTGTCAAAAAAATTCATGTACAGTGAACATGCCTGTATAACTAGCATTCAGATCAAGATGAAACCATTGTGACTATCTCATCAGAGTAGTGAATTGTGGGCTTCCCTGCAAGCATCATGGCTGGCCAAGAAACTATCTGTGTGAGAAAAGCAAGGAAAGTTTGGTTCAGCCTGACTTAGTGTTCGGTCAAAGTTTCTGGAGTCTGACACCAGGTGGTTTAATGTAAGACTATTTAAATACATTAAAATTAGGAAAAACTGTATGTGTGTATATATATTAATCCCTGATCTAGAAGATATGACTATGTAGAAACTCAACTCAAAGTACATATCATTTCTTCCAAGAGGATGGGTTCTAGAGACAAGCTACATATATTAGTTTAAGGGCTTAAGGAAATATCTGGCATGGCCTCAGTTAAAGAGATAGTGTAGAGGTCATTTAGGTTATAAAGTACATGAAGCATCTCCCTAAGGAAGGCTCCTATTGACTGAGAAACAAAGATAAAGATAAAGGTGTAAGAAGGATGGTATCAACAATCCAGGGGATTTGGTAAGGTCTGGCTGTATAGGTAGGAAAAAAAACACCAGGTATTTAACATCTGCTGCCAGCCTTCTGGGAGAAAAACAGGTATTAAATCTTTTTCTTTGAAAAGACAACCTTGCATAATTAACATTCCTGTTTTTACTGGTTATCCCAGCGCATAATGACCTTTGTTCTTCCAACACCTAAGGACAATTTTCAGAAGTCAGCTATCAATGTCTACCTTCTAAGGCAGGGACTCCCTTGTTCTTGCAGTGTTGCATATTCCAGTAGAGCTCCTAGGCAATTTTCCTGCCTATACCCCTCCCCCATCTTACATAGGACTCCTGGCATCACATTTGCTCGCCACCAGATCCCGAAGTTTGTTGTTTTTAAATGCAGGTTCCAGAAATTGAATATTGATCATCATATTTGCTTGGCAAAGCACTTTTAGATGCTGAGCCATCTTGCAAGCTGCTATGACTTGATTAGTTTGAATGACCACTTCATACAATCAGGGGTTGTCTGGAAAGATGAAGCTTCAGTTGAGGTGATTCCTTGGTGAGACTGATCTGTGGACATGTTTGTTGGACATGATTACTAATTTGTGTAGTAGAGTCCAGCCTATAGTGGATACCTTTAGGAAGGTATGGAGGGCCTGAGCTGTTACAGAAAACCAACTGACACTTCTCCTGAGTCAGGGCTGTCTCACTAGGCCTCAAAGGAAGAGGACAAGCTCAGTCTTGATGTAAGTTGATGTTCTGGGGTGTATTGGTAAGAGGTGGGGGGGTCACCTTCTCTGAGGAATAGAGAAGGAGTGTGGCTCCTGGAGGAGAGGAGGGAGACTCTAAGCTCAGGATGTAAAGTGAGTAAATTAATTTAAAAAAAAGGCAGCTGAATATGATTTCTTCCATGGCCCCAGCTTCAGTTCCTGCCACCAGGTTCCTATCTTGAGCTGATTCCTTGGCTTTTCTTGATTACAGACTAGAAACTCTAAACCACATAAACCTACTACTCACCAAAGGTGATTTTGGTCAGTGTTTTAGGGCTCTGCTGCGCCCTAAAGATGGCGCTGGCTTCTGCCTCTTGTAGGCAAAAGCTCTCGGTAAACAACTCCTTATTTGGTTGTGTATGTGTATCGGGCTTGCTTCCGCAGTTGTGGACTAATCTGCAGGCGCCACGTAGCTTGTCAGGATTGGCTATTGGGCTGGGCTTCCTGGGAGTGAGAAGATCGTTCAAGGTTCCTGAATAAACTGCATTGAGAAGAGTCCAGTGTTGCGTCTTCCTTGCTGGTCGAGGCGGTCGCAACATTTTATCACAACAACAAAAGAAAACTCTAACATCCCAGTACACATTCCTTTTAATAAGCATACACATAGGAAAGAAAGCAAAATACAGGAAAAGAGGAAAGAGGGAGAGAGAGAAGAAAATGGAGGGAGGGATGCAGAAGGAAGGGAGGTTGGAGACACAGAGGGACAGAGGATCAGAGGGAAGGAGGGAGGTTCAGCAGCTAAAATCAGGTGCTGCACTTGTAGATGAAGTTTGGATTCAGTGTGCACATTGGCAACCTGATATAACTCCAGCTGCAGATGATCTGAAGCCCTCTTCTCACCTCTTCAGGACTTGGCACTCATGCACGTATAACTACCTCCACCCACATACATGTACATAGTTTAAAACATTTTTAAACAAAAAAATCTTAAATAATTTCACTAGGTTGCTCTCCCAAGACTACAAGAAAAGTTCTAGTTAGTTGCAGCAAAATATGGCATCCTGTGGCATAAATGTGGCAGTTTTGCTTGTTTGTTTTTCTGAATTGAAAACTTTCGTCCTAAAAGGGCATTCATGGGCCTGAGAAGGTAAAGGAATTTCATCAAGTTATGAAAACTAGGTCCTACAGGATTTATCAGAACCCTCCCAGGCTTGTAGCAGCCAAAACCACTTGAGGGGACGGAGGCCGAGTGCAGAAGAGAGCTTCGCAGCCTATGGAGGTGTCTGGAGTGGCTCAGACAATTTCAAGGGTGCAGCTTTCCTGAGTCATCATCTATGTGGGCTAGATTCTTCCATGATGCAGCTCTTTTTCAGCCATCCTTGTTTCGGTGGGGAACCCGTCACCTATACTCCTATACAGGTTTTATCAGCAAACCTGATAAACTCATTGGTTCTCCAAGGTTGGTACAATCATTTGTCTGTGGTGGGTTCCCAACCTGGATGAATTGTGAATTGTGTGCTCTGCCTCCTAGAAAAAAACCTCTCACATAACATATCCTCAGAATTTTTGTTGTTGCTTTTTTTTTTTAACAGACTAAGGGGCAGATACAATGTTCTTTAAAATATTACTTGTCTGATGACTGATACAGTCTAGCATCTGTTCAGTGATAATGGCTGATCAGGTACTTTCTATGTCCTTTCCAGACTTCAGTTAGCTTTCCTGTCAACTGAGTTGATCAGTAGAACCAATACCTAGAGGCAAAACTCCCTGAATAAAGTCTTTTGAAAATACATTATCTAATGAGATGTTTATGTTTTCACATTTAATGAAACATTTTTTTTTTTCTGGATACTGGAAACCAAACAGGGTCTCTAAGAAATTGTTGCCAGCTTATTCTTTTCAATTTATTTTTATTTTGCTTAAGTGCATAAGCTTACATCTGTGACTATGTATGCCATGTGTGCCAGTGCTGGTGGCAGTGTAAGACTGTAACCTCGAGCTAATGTCACAGCAGCTGTGACCGAAATGGATGCTACAAATAAAACTGTGGCCCTCTGCAAGAGCAGTGAGTCCTCTTAATTGATGAGCCCTCTCTCTAGGACACCCCCTCCAATTTTATTGCTATAAATATAATATCTTAAAAATTTTATTGCTTTGCCCTTTAAATTTAGATATTTGGAGAACCCATAGTTTTAAATCTGTTATGAAGGGAAAATGAATATTCATTTCAAACATGATATTCCCAAGCCCAGCACAACATATTCAAAGCTAACTGTCATTTTCTGCCATTCTGCAGATCTCCTTTTATAATGCAAAGCATTGTCAATGCATGTGTAGAGTTTATTTTCTAACCATTCAGTAATGTTACAGTATTAATTAGTAGACATTTCAAATAAAAAGATATCTGATGGTAATTGTGTATTCCTCAAGAATATAGCTTATTTATTCTTGTTCACATAGTCCCACATAAAACTTAGAACTAATTTGTCAATTTCCACAAAACATATCCTTTATTTATTATGCATTTCTTATTAATTAATTCAATTTCAATCTCAGCCATAGGCCTCTCCCTCTTCTCCTCCCAGTCCCACCCTCCCCTCACAAATTCTAAATAGGGGATTTGCCCTACCTAGACATCTATTCACATGAGGACTGAGTTCTTCTTTTTCCCTTGTGGTCTTGTAATGTGAATTTAAGAAAGAAAATACCAGCTTCATATTATTTAAGCATTGAATCCTTGAATGTGGCAATTCCCACTTTAGTAGTTCAGATATTTTCACAGGTGGAATCATCTTGGCTGGATTAAATTACTTATGTAGATTTTGGACCATCAGGTTTCTTACCCCCTTTTACCTCAGACTTTGCTAATTCCAAGGATTTTGCCATCCAATCATCCTTTTGACATTTTCTCATTTGTTGTTAGTATTTTAAATTATATGTCCACGATATGACTCTTTCTGACTAGGTTTTATATTTAGTTATTCCTTCAGCATTGTGGGGATTTTACTAATTATCCTGTTTCGTAGTATCATCTGGTAAACTTGTCTGACACAGTTGTTCCTTTTTAAATCATTTCTTATTTTTAATAGTTCTTCTGTGCTGATTTTACTTTCTCTACCCTTTTACCTTGAATTTTAGATTAAATCATGAATTTTTAGACTTAGGTTTTTATGTGCTATAAGTTTTCTTTTAAACACAACTCACAATTCTTGATGCAACACTTTCACTTTGAAATTTATTTACACTGATATTTTTCCATCACTTTATAATTTAAAGTGTTTTATTGATTGACCTAACTTTAGGAAAGAAGACAATGTGGATATTTCAATATCTGAAAGCTATTGACATTACTTTATGGCCCAACATATGTGCAATTTTGATTAATATTCTATAGATGTAAGGCAGCAATATATACTCTGCACTTTTCTCAAAGTGTCTATAAATCCAAATATGGCTGTTTTTTCTAACAAGTAAGGAGAGGTATATATTTAAATGCCCTCTTAGGATTGTAAATTTATCTATTTCGTTTTCTAAATCTATTTCTCAGACAAATTTACTACCAATAGCATCAAGATTAATACTTTTATGTATTCCTGATCATCATAGATATCACCTTTATCTTCCATGACACTTCATTTTCTTAGTCTGCTCTAACACTGAAAGTTTTTTACTAAGATTTTTTAAGATAGGGTCCCACTTTATCGATCCGAGTATCCTTATATTCATAATCCTCTATGGTGGCTTAACAAATTCTAGGACTATAGGTGCATGGAACTATGCCCACAGCACTTATTATTCTTAACATTGAAGTCTGTATTTTTATTTAATCTGTCTATGTTTTACTTTTCAAAGCCTTTATATTTATGCCAAGCCTCTGCTAAGTAAAATTGAGTGTGATTTAATATGAGGTATTAAAAAAATTTAGTTAGCATCCATTGTTAAATTTTCTTTTTTAATATAATTTTTATTTATTACAATTTATTCATTTTGTATCCCAGTTGTAGCCTCCTCCCTCATCTCTTCCAATCCTTTCCTTCCTTTCTCCCTTATCTCTTCCCATGCCCCTTCCCCATTCCACTGATAGGGGAGGACCTCCTCCCATTCCATTTGACCCAAAATTTTCATGAAGCATGTAAATAGTTGTATCTTGCTTATATTTGCCATTATAGTACCCTCCATCATTACTCCTTCCCCACCTTACTGGCTTACTTTCTCCATATTAGTCTTTTCTGATTTCATCTATCTCTCTGTGGGGGTCAGGAACTAGGGAGAAGAGGGGTGAATGGTAACAGAGCTGACATGAAATCCCAGGAGTCAGACACCACATACCAGACTCAAGGTGCAGTTTTAACTTAATTGCCCCTTGTAAATGCCGATCACAGCGTCCCATGCTAGCCTCAAACACCAATAACAAGCAATCAGGTTGGTGCAATTATAAGGTAATGTTGTGGGACAAGGTGATCTTAGGAGGCTCTGTAAAGAAGAGGGGAACAGTTACCACCCTAGACTCGGTTCCACTAGTGTGCTAGGAGTCCCTAGTAAATCAACACTGTGTTCAGTGGATCAGAATCTTTCAAGGAGCTGCAGGAGTAGCTGACAGCTTCACTTGCCATTCCCTATGGGCTGTGAAAAAGCTTATCTCAACAATCCCCATCCCCCCCTCTCTCTTGCGCTCTCTGTCTCTCTCTGTGTGTGTCTCACTCTCACACACACCCCTAAGTTAGGTCATACATATGAAAGAAAATGGGTAATATTTTGCCCTTTTTCTCTTCCCATTAGCAGCCCCCCCTTAGATATATTCTTACTCCCCTATCAAGTCACCTTCAAATATCATGCTACACATATGTACAAAACAGATGTGTCATAGAATACACATGTTTAAACCTCAATTCCAATTTTAGAAAAAAAATGTGATTATTTTTTCTTACTTAGTCTATCTTCTTTCACTTAAAATGATAATCTACAGTTTTAGTAGTTATCCTAGAGTGACGTTTCATATTTCTTTGTGGTTAGATAAAACTCTACTTTATTTATGCTCATATTTTCTTCATTTGTTCATCTTAGCTATTATGAACTGTGCAACAATAAACATAGACACACAAATACCTCTTTGGTATATTGACTTAGAGATCATTGGGTATGTGCCCAGAAGCGGTTAGCTGGATCAGACTGTAGTTATAGTCTTAGTCTTTTGAATAAACTCCTTATTGATTTTTATAGTGGATTGACCTGCTTACATTCTGACTAGCCATGAACAGAGTTCTTCTTTCCCATGGCCTTACCAGAATTTGTTGTCATTTATTTTCCTGATGACAGCCATTCTGATCAGGATTAGATGTAGTCTAATAGCAATTTGTACTTACATTTGCTTGATAACCAAGGATGATGAACACTTGTTCAGGTATGAATGGCTATTTGTGCTTCTTCGATAGAGAATTGTGTCCTTTCATTAGCATACTTACTGATTTAATTATTTGTTTTACTGATGTTTAATTCTTGCCGTTCTGCAGGTATTCATGGTATTAATCCCTTGTTTGATGCATATTTGGAAAGATTTTTTTCTCTCATCCTGCAGGCAGTCTCTGCACTCTGCTGCTGGTTCTGTTGCTTCTTGTTGTTTACAGGTTTATCACTTTGTGTGATTCATTTTGTCATGTATTGACAATAGTTTGATCTTGTCACACACACCTGTTTTAAGAAGTATTCCTCATGTTTAATTTTGTTAATTAAGAATTTTAGATTTTTCATTAGTCTTATGTGGAATGAAAGATACAGATCCAGTTTCATTCTTCAACAGGGGACCATCCAATGTTTCCAAAATCATTTTTAATTCATGCTGACAAACTTTATCTTTAGTGGAATCTGTTTGCATTTGGTGTAACTTCTGATACATTGCTGTTAAATTCTATTTTTCTGTGCATGCTTGTGTTTGGTACTTGTTTGACTTTGGACTTTTCTTATTGTTGGAAATACGACAATACTTCCCTCGTATAAAAATAAAATCAAAAACAGCCAGGACAACATGTCTGCATCAGATCCCAGCAAGCGCACTAACGTATTACCTGAGAAATGCAATATAGCTGAAGCAAAAGAGAGGATTTCAAAATAGTTATGATAAATATGCTAAAAACCTTAAAGAAGGTATGCATAAATCCATTCATTAAATTTATGAAAATAGAAACAGTGAAAGGAAATGATGAAAACAGTTTTCAAAACACAAAAGAAGAAATAAAATCACAAAGGAAAACCCAAATTTAGGTAATACCAGAAATGAAAAAATTAAGAAGTCAAATAAAAACCTCAAAAGTAAAACTGAGAGAATACAAATAAATAAATAAATAAATAAATAAATAAATAAATAAATAAATAAAAACGTAAATAAATTAAAGACTCTCAGGCACTGAGGACAATATATAAGAGATGCATATCTCAGTCAAAGAAAATGTTAAATCTAAAAAACAAATCAGCCATAAAACAATCATGAAACATAGAACACTATGAAAACAACAAGACTATAAATAATGGAAATAGAGGAAGAAAAAACTGAGGTCCAAACAAAGAAAAGATGTTCAACAAAATGAAAGAAAAAATTTTCTAACATAAAGGACATGGTGTCTATCACGATACAAGTAGCCTACAGGACACCAAATACACTGGACCAGAAAAGAAACTCTCTACAAAACATGATAATCAAAACACTAAATGTATAGAACAAAAGAAGAATAGTGAAAGCTGTAAAGAAAAAAAAGATGTCAAGAAACATTAGAATAACACTTGTCTCAATGGAAACTATTGAAGCCAGTGGGGCCAAAGAAATGTTCTAAAATCTCTGAGAGACAACAGATGCCACACCAGACACTATACCCAGGGAGGGAGGACTTCAAACAAAAAATTCCACAATAAAATCAGATTTAAGCAGTATATATCTATAAATCCAGTTCTACAGAAGGCACTAGAAAAAAACATTTCAATAGCAAGAGCTTAACAAGACCCCCAATAAAACTCAATGAGTGAATATCATCAAACTATCAAATCAAAAAAGGGGAACCCATACCACAACAACAACATAATGGAAATCAAAAACTCTTCTCATTGATAACTCTCAACATCAGTGGTCTCAGTGTCTTCCACAAAGACACAGACAAAGAGAGGGGATTAGAATAAAATGATACATCCTTCTTTTGTATCCAAGAAACACACTTCAACATGAATGAAAAATGTCACTTCAGAATAAAAGAATGGAAAAAAATATTCCAAGCGATAGAACTTAACAAAAAAGCCAGCCTAGCCATTTTAATATCTGATAAAATAGACACTACATATTTCTCAAAAGAAAAATCTAACAAGAGTATTCACAATTCATAATATCTATGCACCAAACAAAAGGACACGCAAGTATAAAAACAGAAACAAAACAACAACAGTAAAACACTACTACAGCTTAAATCAGGTATTGACCATCACACAGACATTGCAGAAGACTTCAACACCCAGCTCTCAGCAATAGACATGTCATTCAGAGAAAAACTGAACAGAGAAATGCTGGAGCTAAGTGACACTATAAAATGAATGAACCTAACAGATAATTAACAGAATACCTCACCCAAACACAAAATAATTCATCTTCTCAGCATCTCGTGAAACTTTCTTCAAAACTGACCACATACTTGGATACAGAGGAAGTCTCAATAGATACAAGGTATTGAAATAATACCCCACAGCCTGTCTACCACCATCACAGATTAAAACTGGATATGTGCAACAACAGAAAGCTTACAAATGCATGAAAACTAAACATGAATGAATGAAAAGCTGAATTAAAATGGGTCAAGATGGATGTTGAAAAGGAAATTTAATTTTTTTTAAGATTGAATGAAAATGAAAACATGTCATACCCAATTTATGGGACACAACAAACAGCAGTTGGAAGAGGCAAGTTCATTGTAGTAAGTGGCTATGTAAAAAAGAAAAGATATACATAATACTACAAAAAATTAATGATATGAAAATTAGTTCTTTGAGAAAATAAAAAAATCTAAAAGAAATGCATAAATGTATTAATGTATACCTTTTAACAAAGTTAAATCATGATCAGCTAAACAATTTAAATAGGCCTATAAACCCTAATGAAATAGAAGCAGTAATGAAAAGTCTAACAACCAACAAAAACAAAAACAAAAAAAGAGAACAAACAAACAAAAAAAATTAAGGCCAGATAAGTTCAACACAGTTTTCTACAAGAATTTTAAAGAATTAATGCCAATACTCTTCAATGTGGTTCTGTAAAATAAAAAGAAAAGAAGCATTGCCTAATTAATTTTACAAGGCCACGATTACCCTGATACATAAGCCACATAAAGACCAAACAAAAAAGAGAATTACAAATAAATATACCTTATGAAAAAAACTGTAAAATTTCTAAGTAAAATACTTGCAAACAGAATACAAGAACACACCACAAAGAACCACCATGATGAAAAAGGTTTCATTCCAAAGGTACAGGAATGGTTCAACATACATAAGTGGAAAAAATACATTCCATCATATAAATAGACTAGAAGACAAAAATCAAATGATAATCTAATTCTATGCAGAAAAAGCCATTGGCAAAATCCAACAACCCTCAATATAGAAGCCCTGGAGAGACTAGGTATATAAGGGGATACACAATAAAGCTAACACCAAACGAAACAAAGAGAAAATTTAAGCATCTCCACTAAAATCAGTATTCAGTAGCATATATTCATTCATCCATCCATCCATCCATCTATCCATCCATTCATTTGCTTGCATATGTATATGCATAACTGCTTTTTCAAGTAGGAGGTTGCATATATGTGCAGTTGTATAAGAACCTGTATGCATATGCATGGGGAGTCCAGAGGAGAACCTTAAGTGTCATTCCTCAGGGGCAATCAACCTACTCTTTTTTTTAATTTATTTATTTTTATGTTAATCACAGGTTATTTACTTTGTATCCCAGCCGTAGCCCCCTCTCTCATTTCCCCCCAATCCCACCATTCCTCTCTCATCTTCTGCCTGCCCCTTTCCAAGTCCACTGATAGGGGACTCCCCTTCCATCTGACCCTAGCTTATCAGGTCTCTTCAGGACTGGCTGCAATGTCCTCTTCTGTGGCCTAGCAAGGCTGCTCCTCCCTCGGGAAACAGGGAGTATTTCTGACATGAACTCAACGTCGAGCTCTTCAACCTACTGGTTTTAAAGACAGGGTCTCACACTGTCATCAAACTGACCAATTCAATTAGGTCATGTAGCCATACTTGCCAGTGTCTGCCACTACCCCAAGCATCGGAAGCACAGGTGCAGGCAGACATACTTGACTTTGTATGTGGCTGCTAATGATGAGCACTCTTACCTACTGAGTAACCTCCCCAGCTGCTCTTACTTTTTATAATTTATCTTTAAATTAACATACAAATTAACAGATTCCATTATGCCATTTGTATATATGCTTTCCTTCGCTGATATTCCTTCCACAATCCTTTTTTCCCCTTACCCTCACTTATACCCTCCTGCCCCAGAAGACTCCTCCCTGTTTTCCACTTTCATGTCTCATGTATGCTATTACCCTGCTCACTGTAGTGCTAGCCTCCCCATCATGTCTCATGTAGGCTATTACCGTGTCCACTGCAGTTCCAGCCTTACCATCATGTCTCATGTGATTTATTACCCTGTCCACTGCAGTTTCCAAATACACCCACAAGTCTATTCAAGGCATTGCTGCTAAAATTATGTTCATCATCATACTTCAAACTCTACAGTCTTTCAATCCCAAGTTTTCACCATCCACTCTAATGGAAATTTTGGTTACTTTGTATATTTTGTAAAAATGCTTTTGTTTTATTCCCAAGTGGGTAGTTTTAGATGAGCTATAATTTGTCCACACCTGTTAATTGTTACATGCAGTATGTGATCTTTGCCAGCTGGTAATGGATTTCACATGCCACATGGAGAGGGGCATGGTCTAGGACTCTGAGATTATAAATATGAGGCCAAGAAAGAGATGGTATGGTGTTCTGTGGAGTTTGGTGTTGGTGTGTGGCATGGAGCAGTTTGGACAGAGAGATAGACCAGAGAAGGTGTGGTATTTTGGAGCAGACAGATGAAGAGAAACTCTTTGGGGTGCAGCAGAGTGGAGGAGCCTGCTAGCTGTGTCTGTGGAAGGGGTCTGGGTCCCCTCTCCACTAACCTTTTCTCTCTCTTCAGGTTGAGTGAGTTGGTGGAAGGAAGGTAGAGGCCTAAACACCCCAAATAAAGGATAGTTTTAAACACTGGTGGTTTTCCACTGAAATCCACAACTTCACTTAAACTTATTTCCAAAATATGTCATAGAAAATCATAGGTTGCTGGCCAAGCCTGGGGAACTTGAGCTTATCACATCCCCTGCTAGGATTTACTGTCCTCCCTAAGAAGTCCAACCTGCAGCCCATCATAGACTTTGATGCTAGTGAAGCCCTCCTAATGCAAGTCCTTTCATGCTTTTTGTTTTCTTTTTCTTTCTTTTTTTTTCACACTGCTGTGGGCATGCATCCATGTGTGAATATATAAGTATAAGTGCGTGTTTCCATATATTTATATGTAAGTGCAGGTGCACATGTACCACAACGCACATATGGATGTCAGAGGGCAACCTTGAGTATCAGTCCTCACTGTACAGCTTGTTCAATACACGGTTTCTTGCTTGCCTCTGAGTATTTACCTCCACGTTCCTGGGTGTGTGCTAGGATCACAGACTCATACTCCTGCAACTCGATTCACATGGGTTCTAGTGATATGAGCCAGGTCCTCAAGTTTGTACAAAAAGCTCTTTAAGTACTCAGCATACTTACCCTCACATTACCCACTTAGCCTAGCTCTCTTGGCTAGCATTGTCTAAGATCTGAACGCATTCCTAACTTGAATTTCAAAATCCTCCCAAATCTGATTTATTGCTTTTGGACAAGAGTAAAGATAAATAATAAATAAACAAGTAAATAAATGTCAAAGGTAAAATTGCTTTCATTTTTTTTTTTTTTTTTTTTGTAAATTATCTTCAACCCAGACTTTCAGCTTTGTGTCAAGAGCCTCTTTTAAGATTCTAATGATAAAGTCCTTCAAAGACTGTGGCTTAGGCATGCTTGGAGATTCTCTTGGGCTTTGTGCAGGTGTGGGATATATTTAGTCACATACAAACATACAGCACATATGTCCACCTTCATTAACACAGCTTCTCATCTCTAAAAGGTATAAGTGTCTCTTGGTGGGAGAAGACATCTTTCTGCCTCTGCTGATAGCAGGCATCCCTCTCCCGCAGAAAGAAAGCTCAACGAACATTAGTTAAAACCTGGGTTCAGGGACAGGAGCTAATTATTGGAAGTATTTCTTCTCCCTCTTGTATTTTCCTTTATTAATGCTGAAGCTTAATCTTGGTTGGTTTGCTCATCGCTAGCTTCATTATAACACAATGATAAAAGTCTGATTCCACATCAAATAAGTGTACCTCAAAATCCCAACAATGCTTACACCTTAATCCACTTAATCAATGACAAGTAGCACATTTCCATGTCATACAGTAGCATGGTTTTCAAAACAGCTGCTTTTAAATAATAAAATAAAAATGTTTGAAGGAAAATCAATATGTGATGTTTTACATTTTCCAAAGAAACACTCTATTGAGGGCTGAGGGAATGGATTAGTGGATCAGAGTACATTCTGAGCAAGATGAGGACCTGACTTTGAATCCTTAGAAACGACATAAAAGACACACACACAAATGTACACATACACATATATATGAATATATTTAATGTATATATGTATGTCCGCATACACATATGCTGTCTAGCACAGAGGGGAGCAAGGACAGGAAGATGACTAGGCTTTGCTGCCTGCCAGCCTAGCTGTAGGGGCCATGAGGCTTTGTCTCAAGGGAGTAGTCATGAGACACAATGGCTGACAACACCCTTTATCCTTCAACTTCATGTACCTTCACAAGTAAATGTAGCATTACTGTACAAAGACATCAGCATCAATGAGGGGCAATTTAATTGTCAAGCGTTGCAGTGAAGTAAAAAGTTAGCTTTTAAGGCTGTTCTGCAAATGTGTGTAGTGATGCTGAGAAATGGGTACCTTTCTTTATCTCATCTTTTTGTTTTGCAGCTAACAGGAATGCAAGGGCTAGAGCTGTAGCTTGCAGAACAGTTTAAATAAATGTTTTGTGAGCCATTGTGTTTTTCACATTCACTTTAGTCATTTTTCTTAAAGATTTTGTTTTATTTTTAGGTGTGTGTGTGTGTGTGTGTGTGTGTGTGTGTGTGTGTGTGTGTGTACGGGTATAGTGCCCATGGAAGGCAGAGTCATTACATTTGCTGGAGCTGGAATTTCATGTGTTTGTGAGCTGTCTGACATGGGTGCTGAGAATCAAGCTCAGGATTTCTAAAGGATCAGTGATTGCTCTTAATCAGTGACTAAGTTTCACAGTATAGCTACATCATATACTTTAACAAACTATTGAAACAATTCCAAACTCCGAATTGTGTGTATTCATAAGATAATAAAACAGTGAGAAAACAGTTTGTAATATGAAACTTCATTAAATAGATGACATATAATAAAAAACTGCTTTATTCTATGTCTAGCCGACCCAAGCAAAAATGATGAAATCATTTGCATTTGCAAGAGAAATGTCAGTATCTGTTGTAGGATCTGTAATTTACACAACACATTACTGACACTGGGTCTTGTTGGGGTCTGGTTTCTTTCTATTAGAAAATGAAGGTATAGTGATATCAAATAAGGATGGGTCCTTACTGTTTTCTTTCCTTTCTCCATGTGACACTGGATGTCCACTTGAAGAACAGGTGTCTCTAAGTCACCAAGATGAAGTCCTTTATCTCTTCATCCCAGGTTCCCATCTAAGTTCTGAGCTCTTGCCTTGACATGGAAGAAGATGCTTTTATCTCTCTCAGAACCAAATCATATTGGCAAAGTGTGTCCTAGTGTCTAAGACACATGGCCAGTTACAAAGTTGGACTCTATTAATTAAAGGGAGAAACAGATGTACGGGTAGCTGGTAAGTCTACTAAAGCTTCTGTTAAAAACTTATCCTTCTCCACTTATGGAGATAACCTGGAACCCCTGCACAGACATAGCTCATGGCAGCTCAGTATCCAAGTAGGTTCCACAGTAACAGGAACAGGGACTGTCTCTGATATGAACTGATTGGCCTACTCTTTGATCGCCTCCCCCTAAGGAGAGAGCAGCCTTACCAGAACAGAGGAAGACATTGCAGCCAGTCCTGATGAGAAATGATAGATTAGGATCAGAAGGAAGGGGATTAAGACCCCCCCATCAGTAGACTGTGGGAGGGGAAAAGAGAGGGAGCTATGGGGGGGGACACAAAGTGAATAAATTGTAATTAATAAAAATTATAATTTAAAGAATATTTAAAAATGATCAAACTGCAATGCTCTCTTGCCCTCTTACTCTCTCACTCTCCTGCTCTCCTTTCTCTGTTGGATGCCCCTCCCTTCCTCTTATTATATCTTGTTCTCTCCTTCTCTCTCTGTCTTCATTTCCCTCCAATAAACCAATTTCATATAAAAAAAACTTATTATTCTCAGAAGGAAGGGTAGGAAAACGTCCCCTATCAGTACACTGGCGGAGGGTCATGGATGGAGAAGGGGGAGGGAGGGTGGGATTAGGAGGGGAGGAGGGAGGGAGCTACAGGGGGGATGCAAAGTAAATAAATTGTACTTAATAAAAATAAAAATAAACTTATCCTTCAAACTTCCCCTAAGAGTTTTTTTAGTTTGTGAACTGTCTCCCATAGGCTCACATGTTTGAACACTTGATCTTTGGATGCTGACCCTGTTTGAGAAGGTTACTGAACCTTCAATTGGCAGAACATCACTGGAGAAAGCAGGTCACTAGAGGAGGGCCTTGAATTTGCCCAGCCTTGGTTCCAGTTACATTCTCATTTCCTGCTGCAGAGTCAATGTGATTAATGTGACTAACTATCTTCCTCTCCTGCTTCCATACCTGTTTCACCAAAAGGCCTGTATCCTTCCAAACTGTAATATATAAAAATTCTTCACTTTTTTCAGCATTTTCAGGTTTCCCCAGGTTCACTTTCTATGAAGAGAGCAGTAGTGGTAACTTAACTGACCTAGGAGTTATCAGGTGTCCTGTGCCACCTTCCATAAAATAGGGAATAATGAGGCAAAGAGGAAAGCAACATGAGCAAGGACAGATGCAGGCACCATGCTAGCTGTGACCCAGTTCTTGTCTGCCCCAGTCCCAGAGTCTGAGCCTATGCAGTAGAAAAGGTGAAGTATCGCAGGAAGCAGTGGCTTTCAGATATTTTTGTTAGCATATATTAGTTCTACATAATGACATGTTTCATTGTGACATTTTTCAGAAATACACATAATGCACTTAGATCATATTTATTTGACAACTTCAGTTGACAACTCGTCTTCTTCCCACTTATGTTGGCTCTTTCCTCTTCCCAACTAGCTCTCTTTCTTCCTTTGTGTGTGTATGTGTGTGTGCGTGCGTGTGTGTGTGTGTGTCTCAGGGAGGGGGTGTCTGTAATTTTCACTACTATTAGTGCTATTTGCAGGTGTATGAGTGATGAGTTATTACAGGAACATGGATAACTGACCACTAGCTACACTACTTAAGAAAATGTCTCTTCTTCCCCTAGCAACAATTAACTCCTAAAGAACACCAGGGAGGGAGGAATGAAGTTTTAAAGACCCATGGGCACTCTTTAGATGAATAGTTAACAATGTGAACCAGTTCCATCTTCATTTCTGCTTTTCTATAATTATGCTGTCATTGCCAAATCTGATCATTTCTAATATAAACACTAACATACAATGTGCATTTTAGGTACATACATATCACAAATACCACCTAGAGCATACATGCATACTCACAAACTACCAAACATATCCACATACACATCATAAACATACATAAGACCTATAACACACACACAAAATACACAACACCAACCTCCCGAAAACACCATAAACAAAACCAAGTACACACTATTTTATACACACACCGTATATTCATAATGCCCACAAGACACACATACATAATACCTACCATATATATAAACACACACACACACACAAACACACACACATAAATATATAACAACAATTACAATACTTTACATTTTGTTCAAAATATGAATCAATCAGCCAACTATTTGCCTTGCAAGCATGAAGACTGGAATTTAATCCATAATACCAATGACAACAATTTCAGGCATGATATATATAATTATATATAATATATTTTATAAAAATGTATATATATAAATATGCTTGAAATCTTACTGCTGAGAAAAGAGAAACAGATCCCTTAGATTCCCTCATCAGAAGGTTTAACCTACTGAGAGAACTCCAGGCTAATAAGAGACCCTGTTCAAAATATAATATGGACAGCTCCTGAGAAATGGCATTAGAAACTGTCTTCCACAAGGACCAAATATATCTAGGCACAGGGGTCTTTTCTGAGACTGGTACTCTACCAAGGACCAGGTATGGATAAAACCTAGAACCTCTGCTCAGATGTAGCCCATTGTAGCTCAATAACTAATTGGTTTCCCATAGTAAGGTGAACAGGGACTATTTCTGAAAGGAACTCAATGGCAGGCTTTTTGTCCTCCCCGCCTCTCAAGGGAGGAGCAGTCCTGCACAGAGGAGGGCTTTTCAGCCAGTCCTGAAGATACCTGATAAACCAGGGTCAGATGAAAGGGAAGGAGGTCCTCCCCTATCAGTGGACTTGTAAAGGGGCAGGGAGGAGTTGAGGGAGGGAGCGTAGGATTCGGAGAGAAGGAGGGAGCAGGATATAGCTGGGATACAGAGTTAATAAAATGTAACTAATAATAATCTGATTGGCCTGCTCGTTGATCACCTTCCCCTGAGGGGGGAGCAGCCTTACCAGGCCACAGTAGAGGACAATGCAGCCACTTTTGATGAGAACTGATAGACTAAGATCAGAAAGAAGGAGAGGAGGACCTCCCCTATCAGTGGACTTGGGGAGTGGCATGCATGCAGAAAGGGGAGGGAGGGTGGGATCGGCAGGGGAGGAGGGAGGGGCTTATGGGGGGATACAAAATGAATAAAGTGTAATTAATAAAAAAAAATAAAAGATTAAAAAAAATAGCAGTAAAAAAAAAACGGTTAAAAAAAGACTGTCTTCTAGCTTACTTATGTACATCTACACACATGTGCATGTACCTTCATAGGTGTAGACATATAGCACACAGAAATGAAAAATTTGTGCAAGTAAAAAGTTAATTGGTAAAAAAGGCATGAAGAATTTCATTTGTTCCCCGATGTCTTAATGCCTCCCATGCTTGTCCAAATAACAGAGTACATGCTAATTTGCATGGCTGAAGTAAGGTGATCTACTTATTAAGGCAATGAAGCTGAGTGCTAGATTATAATAATTAACTCCTTGATAATAATTATTTAACCTTAATTCAAATTTATCAGTCACCAGGGCTTAGTTGGCTCCTGATAACCATCACAAGCTATTAGTTGGAAGGAGACTCTGAGTACAGGTCATAGAATCCATTTCCTTTGGTTTTATTGTAGTTTCATTAATGAATGACCTTAACACCACCTCATAATTAATTAAAGTCTCCTACATACATATCATGTGACATCACTTATCAGTGACTATTTATTTAGAGAAAGAAATCCAACTACCTTAATAATGACTATAATGTGCAAATGACACAGAGGGCAAGTAAAGCAATTGAAATTAGCTTACTTTATAGAAGTTTGACTGCCTGGCAGTACAGGTGTCCTCTAGGTATGGATTCTGGCAGTGACAGGATGCTCTGCCTTTTAAACTTCAAAAAAACATATTTCAACATGAGTTAGTATGATTGACAGGTTCTGGGATTTGCAAGTTTTTAATTCTTAATATCTATTTCCACTTCTTCCAGCTTGTGTTTCCTCCTACTTTCAGCCTCTCATATCATTTGGATTCCTTTTACTCTATTCTGCAAAAAGATTTAAAAATCTTTCGAAATGATAAAAAAAATTATGCAGGATATTGATAGAAATATAAAAATAGAAAAAAAATCTGCCAAAAAAAGAGACTAAAGAAAATAAGATCATATATCTATAGTAAGTTTTGGGCTGAGTTTTATCTTTATATTGAACTTTCTATAGTCAGTAATTCTGAATTTGGAAATACTAAAATAATTATGATATTAATTAAAATATTAACTACCATAAGCATTACATGAACTCAGAAGAAAATTCTGGTTTGAAGCTGGAACGATGTCTTAGTGTGTTAGAGTACTTGCTACTCAAACTTTAGCACCTGAATTTGAGTCCAGAACCCACATAAAAAGCTGGGTATACCTTTACACAACTGTAATCCCAGTGCTGTGGGGGATAGGAACTTGTGGCAGACCAGCCCAATGACAAACCAGTGAGCCCCACGTTTAGCCAGTGACCCTGTCTCATAGAAATAAGTTGTAGAGAAATTCAGGAAGACACCAAATGCTTTTTTCTGCCTTCTCCACACACACACACACACACACACTTACACATGGACAACTCGCCTGCACTCAGGCGTAGAACACACATGGTTTCTTATTTAAGTGTTAGGCATTTGGACACCACTTATACCCTCAACTTGATTGTTCAATTTCCATCAAATTTCTTCCACCACACTTTCCCTCTAGGGCTGTTGTAGAGTTTGATAAAGCAACCTTCATAAAAATTCTTGCATGCCACGTGTCCTCTTCCTATATAGTTAGGTTTTATTATGCTATCAGAAAAGCCTTCACTAAAACTGTACTAAGACATGTTCTTTATCAAATAACATAATGTCTTTTTTTTGTGGTGTGAGGGCTTGAACTGGAGGCCTTATTCCTGCTGTGAGCCTATGCCATTGAGGTGTGCCTTCAACCTTTCTTTTTGTCAAAAGTACACAGTCAGAAAGCTACATGTCAAGTCATAAATATCTTCTACACTACTGGCATTAGCTCTACCCAATAATGGCAATCACCAAACACATACCATGGCTAGTGACAAGTATATATAGGTATGATAAACTTTTGGCCAAAAGTAAGGCATTAACATTTACTATCTGGACCAAGGACAGTCATTAGGTATTTCAGCTGCATGCTTACATTTTCAAACAATTGATGAGAATAAAATGACAAAATAAAAAAAAACAACAAAAGATATTTGTATTGGTTTGAATGAGAATGACCCCCTATAAGCTCTTAGGTTTGAATTCTTAATCACTCAGGAGTGGAACTACTTGGGAAGGATTTGGAGGTGTGGCCTTATTGGAAGCAGTGTGTCTTCTCCTCTCTGCTTGTTGCCTGTGGATCAAGATGTAAAGCTCTCACCTATTATCGCTCCAGCATCATGCTTGTCTGCATTCTGCCATAATAATCATGGACAAACTCTCTAAAACTATAGTAAACAAGCCTCTAGTTAAATGCATTTTTAAAAAATACAGTTTATCTTGGTAATGGTGTTTCTTCACAGCAATATAACTGAAACTAAGACAATGTTTCCAGAGTAATTCTTCTTGCTATACAACTAATTAACAATCAAGTCTAAAGTTCTCTTGCTGCTGGATCTGGCGCAGGTCAAGTGAGCAAATTATCTCTGATTTTGCACAGGAGAAGCTTTGTTTAATGCAACCCATGTATTATGATGTCTGAGGAATGTTGAATTTTAAGAACTTTCCCCTCCAGAACAGGACTAGAAAGGAGGAACAACTGTACATATATAAACTTTTTATCAGAGTCTTTACAGAACAACCTCTATTTTCAGGTTCTCATACACAAGTCTACCTCCCTGACTAACTCTTCCTATATTCTAGTATTAGAAAAAAGAGAGAAAGCGCATACCTCAAAGTCTGCTAAAATTATTTAAACTAATTCTGATCCTCTGCATCCTATTGCAGTCTTCTATGGTTTTCCCATGTCAAGTACAAAAGCTGTACTTTGTTCTTATGTCCTTTGTTTCTTGGTTCACACCTTGAGTGGCTCTATGGGGTAACATGTTGCCTTTTCTTTTTTTTTTTTTTTTGACACTTGAAAACAACAAACTATCTTTTTTCCAAATTTTTATTTTTATATTAATTATAGTTTATTCACTTTGTTTCTCAGCTGTAGCCCCCTCCCTTATTTCCTCCCAATCCCCACCCACCCTCCCTCATCTCCTTACTGCCCCTCTCTAAGTCCACTGATAGGGGAAGCCCTCCTCCCCTTCCATCTCACCCTAGTTTATCAGGTCTCATCAGGGTTGGTTGCATTTTCTTCCTCTGTGGCCACCAAGGCTGCTCCTCCCTCAACAAACTATCTTATCTGTAAAAACTATTACCTGGTTGTTACCCTCATCTTCATGAAGAATAGTAAAAATCTACATGTTCAAGCCCTTCCCTCAAAAGTCAATTTCTACATGAAACATGCCCAAATCCTTGCCTCTCTAAGACTAAAGATGACCCAGTATGTCTCATCAGCCGTTCTATGGGTCCCATGAATAATCCATGAGAGTTCGCAAAAGCAACAAGCTGTATGGTTGCTTTTCCTACCACTCTGTCTGACTCCAATGAAATCTTACATAAACACCACCAGAACCTAAAATAACACTTACTCCTAGACTCTCCATATGTTTGTTAAAATGAACTGAATTGGAAAAGAAAAAAAAAAAAAGAAGATTACTGACTGCTACAGAATAAACTTTGAAGATATAGAGGAGAAACCAGTTTGGTGTAAGGCAACACAGTGAATGTTAAGACAGAAGAGAACACAGGTTATTACAATACCTCAAAGGATGCACAAAAGACCCTCTACCAATGACAGCTCAAAGGCATTTATGCTGGTTTGCTTGTTTGTATGTTATGTGCCTGTATGCATGCACACATGTATACATGTACATCTGTGGAATGAGTACATGTGTGTGAAGCTGTGTATATACACTGTGCATGTGTGAGTGGAGGACAGAGGTCAATGTTAAATATATTTTCCAGCCACTCTTCATATAATGTCTTTGAAATAAAGTTTCTCACTGAACGTGGTGCTTGCTAATTAGGCTAGATGACTGGAAAACAAGCCCCAGTGATTATCCTGTCTCTAAAACCCTAGCCCTGGGATAACAAGCATGCATTGCCATGCTTGGCCTTTATATACATTCTAGAGCTTAAACTCCAGTCCTCTTACTTGCATAGGAAACAGTTTAAACACTGACCTATCTCCTGAACTCCTGTTTATTTTTTGTTGTTAAATTTCAAGAGTACTCTTGTTTTCAACACAGCATATTGATTATTTCACAAAAGACTTAAGCTTAATAACTAGTGAAAATTAACCTCAAACCTATAGATTTGAAGCATTTTACTATTGAACTGAAGAGTACAGTATGTTTACAAAGATGAGGGAAATTATTGCACTGACTGAGTTTCTTCTCTTGGATTCCAGTACTTACCATCATATTCTCTAACCCAGTGTTTGTTCCCTCTGATTCTGTTGTCACAGTTTCATCCTGGCCACATGACATCCTCCAAGCAGTGATAAACTGTCTGCTTTAAAGCTCAACTTGTCCATTACTATTCCATCTTGGGCAAGTTATTTAATTCCCTAAACATGTCTCTCTTCAGTAAGCTAATACTAATAGGTAATGTTAAGCTAGTCAGTCTGCACAATATAAGCCCTGTACACAGCAAGAGCTTCAACTAAATCTTATATACTGCCACTGATGCCTTTGAAACGTATCCCATCATCTCTTTACACCCATCCGTACACATGTATCAGATCTGTCTTCCCCATGGCACCTGACATATAAGTCTAACCATATTCAGAGTTTTCCTTCAGAAAAAATTTCAGGAGTTCATGAATTGAAGTTTGAACTCTTTAGCAATGAGAGCATGCTCTGTGAATGTTCCCCTGATGAGAGCTGCACTTTCTTTCCAGCTGCAGAAAACCTACAGACAAGTGCTCTGGATTTAAACATGCTTTTGTTCTTATTCTAGGTAGAGGCTTTGGGATTTAGACATGTTGTTCTCAGCACAAACTACTTGCCTCATGCAGTCTCTGAGAAGGACCCTTTGCCAGCTTAAGATTGTTTAAATCTGAGGACTCTATTACATACATACATATATACATACATACTCACATACACACACAGCTGTCAACACCTGCACACATACATACATACATACATACTCAGATACACACAGAGATAATTATAACTGAAAACACGTGCAAAAGGAAAATGTGAGGGTGTCTTAGGGCAGCTATTAGTGAAATGACCAGGGGGCTGCTGCTACCCAGTTCTCCTAGCTTGCTTGTCCTAGGGGGTTGTAGGTCACACAGTTATTTTCAAAGCTTTGGGCTAGGAGACACTAAACATCTTTTTAGGGCATGTCTGTAATATGCAGATTCTGTTACTAAATAGGAAAAGAGAAAGAATGGTGTGAAGTTAGTTTTAAACCATGCATTTGCCACAGCCTAGAGTGACCTGGGAAGAGAGGCCTGGTTGAGGAGTTGTTTGGATGAGGTTGGCCTGCGTGCACATGTGTGGGAAATTGTCCATTCTGGTTCACTATGTCCACTAGGGCCTGCCCTAGACAAGGGAAAGCCAATCAAGAACAAGCAACAAGGATCTGTTCTCTCTTCTCTTGATGGTGAATGTGATGTTTGAAGAGTCTGCCTGAGTTTCCTGCAATGACTGGCTTCATCCAGGAACTATAAGCAGAATAAAGTCTTTCCTGCACTCAGCTGCTTTCGGTTGGAATATAGTCCCAACATCATAAATGAAAACAAAACAAATGGCAGACTTCTGGATGACCTTTTTGTGAACTCAGCATGATGGGGAGATGGAGGACTTCTGAGGAGCTCACTGCCCTGAGGTGGCCCTATGTACATGACAGGTGACTGGAATATAGAAGAGTAAGTGAACTATTTAGTAACAACTGTCTCTACAACCTAATGTAAAAACTGTTCCTAAAAATCTTCTGGACTTCTGTGGCTTGATTTCAGGGACATCAGAGATCATAATCTGTAAGAAATTTCTACAAGGAAGAGAGCTCTTAACAAGAAAACATCCCATGATTTTACAAGCATTACATAAAGTGATTCCTTTCTATCTTATTGGCTAAATATAGAAAACAATTTGGATTCTTTTTCAGTTTTACTCACCATATCTCCTGTTTCTCAGGAATGAAGCTTTTAGGAGTTTAAATCATCTCTCAGTGAATTAGGAATCATCTCCAACTGAAAATGAGGAGTAAATCCTTGGATAATCACTCATCATAGGTCCAATGGGTAAACCATGAACTAAATTTTCCTCAAGTCCTTCTAGATGACCCCTCAGTCACTCATTTAGCAGTGTTGGGGAGATAACATAGTTGGTAAAGTGCTTATTGCACAAACAAGAGGGCCTGAATTCAATTTTCAAACCCACATAAAAAGCTCTGCATTTGTGATCCCAGTGGTGAAGAACTGGAGACTGGTATATCTCTAGGGTCCACAGAGCAGCCAGCCTAGCCTACTTGGTAAGTTGCAAGCCACTAAGAGACCCTGTCTCAGAAAGGAAGAAAGAAAGAAAGAAAGAAAGAAAGAAAGAAAGAAAGAAAGAAAG